>NW_015152943.1:8134-9685 GCF_000732505.1 Cyprinodon variegatus | reverse complement strand
CTCCAACATTAAAGGCAGAAATACTGGTCATTTTGACTTTAGAGAAAGGTATTTCTGATATAAACCACTCAGTCCATCTGATAAATGTCAAATGGCCCATACTTAATACCTTCTATGACTGTAGGGTCATCTGCTGGGCCCCTGGCAGCTCAGAGCCAGACAGAAAGAGATGAGAAGGGCTGTTTCTGTCCTGGGCTGCACTCTGGACTCAGTGGAGGAAGTGGCTGAGAGGAGGATGCTGTCCAAGCTTACGTCCATCATGGACAACACCTTCCACCCTCTGCACCAGACTGCAGAGAAGCTGAACAGCTCCTTCAGTGAAAGGCTCTTACACCCTGCTTATAATAAATAGTGCTACCGCAGGTCATTCATCTCATCAGACTTTAAAATGTGGCACTATAAGAGCAATAATTTGTGCAACATCTAATGTGCAATTACTATTTAATACCCTGTTCATATACAGTTCAAATACCCTGTGCAATAACACTGTACAATAATACTGTTGAATAAAAGACTTCAGCTGTTATAAATATACATGGATGCACTGTATATGGTGTATATGCCCCTCCATTTTTGCTCCTCTACATTCTGAAATTCAGCTTGTGCTGCAATGATGTAAATATTTTAGTTCTAACTAGAAATGGGAATTTCTAGATCACTTTGGTGATCTACATTTGGAACAAGAGAGGTGTCCTCTCCCTGTCCTTTGCAGCTGTAATGCTGTTGCTCGCCATTTTAAACACTTTAGGTTGTTTTTTTTAATTCATACACAAAAATCTCTCAAGTTTCTGTGGTGTTAAATTGTCACTTCCTGTTGGCCCGTTGTCAGAGCTGGTAAAACTCAAAGCAGCTTTTATTAAACTAAGAACTCACAGTTAAACT
Organism: Cyprinodon variegatus; assembly: GCF_000732505.1. NCBI lineage: Eukaryota > Metazoa > Chordata > Actinopteri > Cyprinodontiformes > Cyprinodontidae > Cyprinodon > Cyprinodon variegatus. The sequence continues at coordinate 8,803 of NW_015152943.1, read as the reverse complement.
AAGACTTAGACTTGACCTTAAACTAGATCAATTAGGAGTTGAGGATTTGAGTCTGTTAAACAGACCTTTTTCAGATTTTTAACATTTCACTATTTAGACACGTTTTAAAACGGTTCCTGACACCAGAAGCTGCTGCATAACAAGCCTTCCATCTGAAGAGATGTTGAACATTGCCTGCCGGCTCTAAACACACACATACACACTTTTATACATATATATCTAATTCTGGACAGGCAGAACACAATTAGAAAATACAGTAGATCAGATCAGAAAAGTGAAATGTGGGAAATCATTTGTATTTAACCATTAGGGACAATTAGACCACGTTCAGCAGTCAAATATTAAAAGAATGTTTCTCTTTAGATGGTGTGGGTGGCTCTTAAAAGAGCCGTTGGGTTTATTGGTTCAGTGGAGGTGCTTTACTTGGTCTTGGTAGCCTTCTCGGTTTTCTTGGGCAGCAACACAGCCTGGATGTTAGGAAGAACACCGCCCTGAGCGATGGTAACTCCGCCAAGCAGTTTGTTGAGCTCCTCGTCGTTGCGGACAGCCAGCTGCAGATGGCGGGGGATGATCCTGGTCTTCTTGTTATCACGAGCAGCGTTTCCAGCCAACTCCAGGATCTCAGCAGTCAGGTATTCCAGCACTGCAGCCAGATAGACGGGAGCTCCA
>NW_015152943.1:6094-7473 GCF_000732505.1 Cyprinodon variegatus | reverse complement strand
ACCTACTCTGCAGAATTTCTTAGTTCAATCTCTAATACTATGCTCTCTCTGCTTTTGCTCATAGTAATTCCATCTGGTCTGTTCCTTTTTCGCTGTGACACTGGCTTTGTGAGAGGGACTACCTTCGATGAGTCGATGAGTCGATAAGTTAATGTAATCAACTGGTTTTTCTTATATAGAAAACTGAATCAATTTGACTGCTTGAGCTGATAAAATTGTAAAGTTCCTTAAGATGACATGTTGTGAAATGGAGCCTAGGCAAAAGTTCAACTGAAGAAACTGATTGCTCTCTTACATCCACCTGCAACACAGTCAATCAGCTTTGAACCACACCTCCACGAAAGCCAATCAGCATTTAAAGTTCTTCTTAAAAGGCCTCCAATCCACTTGTGTGCTCTTGTGCGCCAGCTGTGGATGCACTGTGTGACTTCATTCAGATGACACCGTTTCAACCCACCTCCAGCATCTACTAAAACTTAGTGTGTCGTTCCTCCTGGACACTTACTGCGTTCCTCGTCTCATCTTAACCGATCTGGTGGAAGGCCGCCATGTTGAGCCTGGTTTTGCCAGAGGCTTCTTCCCAGCGGGGAGTTTTTCCTCTCCACTGTCACCTCCACTGGATCTCCCCATAAAGCACAGCATACCGTCTCACTAACCAGCAGTCTACAGACTGACCAACTTCATCCATCTCCACTCCACCACCAGTTTCAGGCCTGGGGGGAAAACAGCCCTATTCTTTGCTCCTGTTCATGCTTGTCTATCAATATTAAGTGCTATGTCTCCTGCCGAGGTCTGAGCACAAAAGACAAAGTAACTGTACAAATAAATTTAAACCTAATTGTCTCTTCTCTTTGTGTGAGTTTTTCAGAAGGAATTGGTGCATAGAAATAAACTGAATTAAATTGTTAATCAACTGCAGACACAGCGTTCAACAAGGCAAAGCTATATGCATTAACAATATTGAGGGGAAAGGAGTTAGGATAGCTTATCAGTGTTATTAAAATTCGAAGAGGAGCATTTACTAAATAAGGTTTTTATGGATGAGCTACAAAGTGAAAATCTACAATCCTCAACCTCTGAGATATTTTAAATGCCAAAAACTTGGTCATAAAGCAGGTATATGTAAAGGAAAACAACAATGTGGAAGGTTTGATGGATATGGAAAATGCAGTAAAGAAGTAAAAATGAGCTGTACCTGTTAAGAACACACAACACAATTTCCCCATTAAAGGACAATAAAGGGATTTTTTTATTCTCTTCTATACTGCTGCATATTGCGGCTGTGAAGTGAACAAAAAAATCGCAAGAGATCAGAAAAGTTAAATTAGAGCTTACAACTTATGCTGAACCTGCAAAAAGAATCTCATTCAAATAAAAAA
>NW_015152943.1:0-3052 GCF_000732505.1 Cyprinodon variegatus | reverse complement strand
ATCACGGAGGACTTTGCGATGACGCTTAGCGCCTCCTTTACCAAGTCCTTTTCCTCCCTTTCCGCGTCCGCTCATGTTGTCAGCTCAACTTTACAGCTCAAAGATGTGAAAAGACAGCGGAAAAGGTCCCTATTTATGTATGAGTTGCGGACCTGAGAGAAGACCACCACCGGCATGGGCGGAGTCAAAACATTTGTTACGAATGAAATGATTTATCAGCTTGAGAATAAATAAATAAATAAATAAATAAATAAATAAATAAATAAATAAATAAATAAATAAATAAATAAATAAAAAAAACTATCCATGTTGGTTATTAAGTTCTTTTTTTCCCACAGTGAGAACAGCTCCAATAGACATTCCAAAAAAGGTTTAAAAGAGTTTAAAGAAAAGTGCAGTGGGTTGGGTTTTTATTTTTATTTTTTTTGGCTTGATTATGACCTGGATGGCTGAGAATCTTCACCAGCATGCTCCATGAGGTCAAACAATAGTGTGTAGCTGCAAGCACTCAAAAAAAATGTATTTCAAAATAAACTGTACCGGAGGTGTTAAGGAAAGTGCAAAACAAAAAAATAAAAAATTCTGAGTATTTAACTAGGTCGTCTGAAGCTGAAATTTCCTTCTAAAACATGAGAAAAAAGTGTACATCCTTTTTAGGATACTTTTTTGTTTCCAGGTTAACAATTGTTTCATTGTTAAAGACGTTTATGAACTCATCAGCCAAATTGCTCTCTCTCTCTCTCTCTCTCTCTGTTTCCACCATTTTGTCAATTATACACATTGTTTCTGTTTCATCATTTTTTGCAGCTCTGACCTGTTGGCCTGATAGCAGACATCACTACCACCATCTAGTGCTCCCATGAGAACATTTCACTAATTTCAGTGAAAATAAGATGGTGGGGCCCCTGAAAAAAACCTTTGACCTTTAACCTTTAACAACTGCTTTTGACAATGTAGGTGCAGGAGAGACACTGAAAAAGAAAAATATCCATTTTAATTTAACATCTAAATAGTTAATTTAGAAACCTTAAAAAAGCGCTTTCTAATCGTGCATTTTCTGATTTCCATTTGCAGTACTCAATAAATACAATTTATAATTGCTCTTTAATAATTCAATTACAAATCTAAAATTAGAAAAGTATTTTCAAACAGGATTTCTGATTATGTGATATAAATTTTAGATTAAAATTGTTGTTTTTCTTTTTTTAATGTACTCTCCTCCTCCTCCATACTTGACTCTTGAAAGCCTAGGGCACATATCCACAGCTGACCAATGTTAAATTATGTTTTAAAAAAAGATATCGTAATGACAAGAAAAATTTAGGTTTAGGGCTTACACTATTCCAGGGGTAACCAGTTAAAAATCAGCAGGGTCTGAATAAAGAAAATCAAAAATCAGTAAAGGTCCGGAGACATTTTTAATTATAATCTGTTACTTAAAACAGAATTTAACACTGAAAAAAAATTAGGTTTTTATGCATCCATGTTACAAGTTGACTTAAAAAACATATATATATTAGCCAGAAAGTGGGTCCAGATCCAGACCGCGGTCCGCTAATCTGTGACCTCAGGTCCATTCAATTCAATTCAGTTTTTTCCTACAGCTCCAAATTGGTTCAGTTTTATGTCTGAGGAAAATAAGCTGAGTGCATCAACTCATTGACTCGAAGGCATTCTTTCACACCAAGCATGCTTGTAGTGACAGTGGAAAGGAAAACTCCCTTTTTTCCCTCTTCAGTGATGATATTTTGTCTGTGAGTTCTGATTGTGATTACGGGGGAGTGTTGGCCTAGTGGTTAGAGCATTGCGCTTGTGCCTCTGAGCAAGACTCTAAACCCCACACTGCTCCCCGGGCGCTGCACAGTGGCAGCCCACCGCTCCCCAAGGGGATGGGTTAAAGAGAATTTCTCCATTGTGAGATCAATGAAGTTCTATTTCTATTTTTTATATTTTCTACTTTAGATCTGTTAATGCTACATCATATAGGGGACAGTTTACTGTTTATTCCATGATTCTATGAAGTTGAGAAAAATCGAGCTTCTTCAGAGCAGGTTTTTTCTTTTTTCTTCTATTTTAATGTAATATCCTTGTCATGAAGAGGCATTTTTTTTTTTGTATGAGACATACGAGTGTTTGTTTAAAGGTGACTTTAAAAACGTCACCTTCTCAGGGGGAATAGGCAGAATAATTATCGTTGATGATGTGTGAGTCTATTACAACTTTTAGCCCCATTTACACTACCCTTTTAAAACAGTCCGAGCACGGTAACCTAGTTGAGAGTAAATAGAATGCAATCTAGTACTAGTTCAACAGTAGGGCTCGGTGCGGTTTAGTTGGGCCTCGGTTCTCGTATAACAAAGAGCACATGAACAGATCGCATCCACTTCTATTTACTGTCAGCTGACACATTTTGAGGGTTTTCCGTTGTGTACAGCGTTGTAATTCACAGATCTCTTTACCTGTTCACTATGAACTTCTTCTCAGCCTATAAACAATAAATGGTATCAAAAGAGCGTGGTGCGACCTAGGATGATGCTGAGACTGAGGCTCCTTTTGAAATCTGGGCGGAGGACGATATCCAGGCATATAAGTTCCTGAATGTTATGGCCCCGTCATTTTTGTTTGCGTAATTCCTGCCTTGAGAGCTGTAATATCATGGACCCCCAGTAGGAGGCGAGGAACCGTTGATGTGTAAATGTTCGTAAGGAACCAAGCTCGGCACGATTAACTGATGGATCGATTTCAGAGGGGTAGTGTGAATGGGGCATAATATTACCTGCCTGTTGTGTTTCAGAACTATTATTTTCCAAAGTAGTGTATCTATTTAGGACAAGTTTTTATGTCAGAATAAAAAGTCCTCTTCAGTATCAAATGGCAAAGGTTTGTAAATAAATGAGAGTGGTGTCCTTGATCTAAGGACCATGTGTAATATTTTGATAAAGCTGGAGCAGTTAATAAGCACTGCCTTCTATTACTGTCATGATCTTGGCACTAATGACTGGATTCTTGGTTTATTCCATCCACCTGCCTAGCTACACCAAGTTCTCATTAT
>NW_015152942.1:22990-24493 GCF_000732505.1 Cyprinodon variegatus | reverse complement strand
GATTTAAGGATGTAAAAACCACTCAGAAAAAAAATCTTTACTTTAGTGAAAAAACTGAGGAGAGTTTATAATCAATAATATCTGGAATTAAAAGTTCTACTATTTATGCACCACTGTCTCATTGAACTAAAACTAACATGAAGCAAACAATTATAAAAACTCTTACTCTGCTTAATATTAGCTGAAATAAAGAAACAGTATATAAGAAATAAGCAGTCAAACTTAGATTAAATTAAACTAATTAAAATCCTAACAGTTTCTAGAGTCCTTTTGTTTTCTAAAGAGCCATGTGCATTGGCATCACAATCTATGCTCCAAGGTCCAGCAATCTTATTCAGACCTTTCGGATTCAAAAGAATAGATTATTCTGCTTAAACTGTTTTGGGGCTTAGCCCACTAATCTACCAGGTAAAGGATTTAAATGGACTTAAAAGAACAGAAACTCTACTGTCACTAGTTTAGAACCAGAAGGGAAGATATTGCATTCAAAACCTGTAAAGTTAAAATTAAACCTCAAAGTAAATAATTTATTCTTGGTTCATTAGAAGCAGAAAGAAAATTATTGTATAACTCAGTTTTGAATTTATTAACAGCTGGAAGAGGAGCCTGATGCACTTTTAAGATCTGTAAACTAACCAGGACCAGATAACAGCAGAAAAGGAGAGAGCCTTGCTTCAAGTCTGACTGGCTGCTGTTTCAACTCTTGTAGAACTAGCTCTGTTCTTTGCAGTTCAGAAAATCTTCAGAAATTCTGACCTTTAAGTAGACAATTCCATGTCTGGAATAAACCCCAACTCCAGAATTCCAAGTCGGAAAGTCGGCGTAACACAACCATGCTAGACTTCTGCATTTCGGATGGTTGCTTCTTGTCCTAATAGTCCTGTTCTATGTATATAACATCAAGTCAGTTGTGCAGTTACTACTATATGATTAAAATTTTCACTACTGTCTATATGCGGAACATAAAGCAGAGAACTGTGTTTTTGTAATTGTTATTCTGTAAAAGGGACCATATACAAACAATGAAGAATTTTAGAGTCCACTAGTGAGAAACAGTAAAACCATCAACTCTGAATCACGTAACTTTGAGTTCACAGTTACAGGTTCAATTAAATGCAGCATTAATCTGTGTTATGTTACGTAATTACATCACTGATTTCTATACTGGACTGATTGTTGGGTTTTGGCAACAGTAGCTTCATATAGGTGTTCCTGCTGGCAGGGCTAGACAAGGACCACATAATGGACCTGGCATTTTTGGTAACGGTAGCCCAACCTGATATATTTTGCACAGACAAACATTATACCAGGTGCTATATGTTGTTTCAAAAATGTAAATAAATGAAATATAAAAAAAAGGGGTAAAAAAAAACACTGTTTGGTAAAACAGCTCCTTAAAAAATATTTGATTTCCTATTAAAAAATTCTGCAATCCAATAGACAAAAATTTAAAGCTGTACGGTAATTAGTACAGAAAGATAGGAAAAAAAAACATGCAGAGTA
>NW_015152942.1:17100-20784 GCF_000732505.1 Cyprinodon variegatus | reverse complement strand
CAGATATTCCGACTCTTAGCCTTTCAAAATTATTTGGAAGAGTAAATTCGCCCAGAGTGAGATATGTAAATTATACTAAAATAAAAGTAAAGGAGTTAGATGCAATGCTTAGATTTAAGGATGTAAAAACCACTCAGAAAAAAAATCTTTACTTAAGTAAAAAAAAAAAAAAAAAAAAAAAACTGAGGAGAGCTTATAAATAATATCTGGAATTAAAGGTTATAATATTTATGCACCACTGTCTACCCATTGAACTAAAACTAACATGAATCAAAAAATTATAACAACTCTTATTCTGCCTAATATTAGCTGAAATAAAGAAACAGTATATAAGAAATAAGCAGTCAAACCCAGATGAAATTAAACTAATTAAAATCCTAACAGTTACTAAAGACCTTTTGTTTTCTAAAGAGCCATGTGCATTGGCATCACAATCTATGCTCCAAGGTACAGCAATCTTATTCAGACCTGTTGGATTCAAAAGAATAGATTATTCTGATTAAACTCTATTAAACTGTTTTGGGGCTTAGTCCACTAATCTACCAGGTAAAGGATTTAGAAGGACTTAAATGAAGAGAAACTCTACTGTCACTAGTTTAGAAGCAGAAGGGAAGATATTGCATTCAAATCCTGTAAAGTTAAAATTAAACCTAAAAGTTAATAATTTATTCTTGTTTCATTAAAGCAGAAAGAAAAATATTGTATAACTCAGTTTTGAATTTAATTAACAAATGAAAGAGGAGCCTGATGCACTTTTAAGATCAGTAAACTTAACCAGGACCAGATAACAGCAGAAAAGGAGAGATCCTTGCTTCGAGTCTGACTGGCTGCTGTTTCAACTCTTGTAGAACCAGCTCTATTCTTTGCTATTCAGAAAATCTTCAGAAATTCTGACCTCTAAGTAGAAAATTCCATGTCTGGAATAAACCCCAACTCCAGAATTCCAAGTCAGAAAGTTGGGGTAACACCACCATGCTAGACCTCTGCATTTAGGATGGTTGCTTCTTGTCTTAATAGTCCTGTTCTAAGTATATATCTTCAAGTCAGTTGTTCAGGTACTACTTTTTATATTGTATAAGATTAAAATTTTCAATACTGTCTATATGTGGAAAATAAACCCGAAGCAATGTCATTGTTATCATGCAAAAGGGTCCAAACAATGATGAATTTAAGAGTCCAAAAGTGAGAAACAGTAAAACCATCAACTCTGAATCACATGACTTTGAGTTCACAGTTCTGATCTGTGTTATGTTACGTAATTACATCACTCATTTCTCAACTGGACTGATTGTTGGGTTTTGACAGCAGTAGCTTCAAATAGGCGTTCCTGCTGGCAGGGCTAGACAGGGACCAGATAATGGACCTGGCATTTTTGGTCATGGTAGCCCAACTTGATACATTTTGCAAAGACACACATTATACCAGGTGCTTTATGTCATTTCTGTCATGATTTTATCAAGAGCTCGGGCCCACATGCAGAGAAACCAATTTAGAGAGAGCAGGGAAAAGGTTTAACAGTTTTATTGAAGAGGTAATGCAGAAGGAAGTGTTGCTCTGAACACTGCTCAACCGGAACTGAACAGTGAGGGTAAGACACAGCGGTTAGTTCAGGCTCAGTGGGAAATTTGATTTGTGAACTTGAAGAGGAGGATTTGGTTGCCTACTCAAGTTTCCAGAGAAGTTATCTTTGACTCCAGTCTGTGTGCTGTTGATTCAGTGGAGGGCGGAACAGGGTTTACCCAGAATGCGGTTATTTGTAGGTGAAGGGAGAAGCTGACTGCCACTCAGATTTCCTGAGGTACTTAAACATCTCGTAGTGGAGATGAATCGCTTGCTCAGTGTGAAGCTCAAACGATCTCTTGGGGAAAAGTAGATTCAAACCTCCAGTTTAAATCCTTAGCTCAGTTTGAAGCTCAGATGATCCTTCCAGGGAGAGAAGGTCCAAAACGTCCAGTTTGGAGGATGACTTCCTGCCGAGAGGCAAAGACAAAAAAACAAGATTAAGACTCAGGTTGACAAGAACTCAGTTTGACTTAGCAAAACTCAGCTTGGCTAGAGTACCCAAAACTGGCAAACATTCTGGTGTCGAGGTAGTGGTAGTCAACAGCTTAAGAGCGCTCCGTTAACGAGGTAACCCTCCGCAGGTGTGTGAGGAGGCGGACCAGAACCAGGCACCTCCTGGTGGAGGAAGGGAGACAAACACAGAAACACAAACACACAGACAGGAATCCTGACAGTTTCAAAAATTTTAATTTATAAAATAATAAAAAGGGGGGAAAATACACTGTTTGGTAAAACAGCTCCTTAAAAAAATTATTTCCTATTAAAAAATTCTGCAATCCAATAGACAAAAATTTAAAGCTGTACGGTAATTAGTATGGAAAGATAGAAAAAAAACATGCAGAGTAAATGGTGTATAATGTTATCAATCTTTTTAAAATAAACAGTTTGAAATCAGTATCAACATCAAGGCAATGCATATTTATTACTGTATTTTCACTTGATCTTTGAATAGCTCAGCAGAAATAATCATTAAAACAAAAAAACTTTTGTTCAAACAAGGAGGCTCTAACATAATTATAGGTATATCCCTTTGTTATTAACTGTTTTTACCAGATATAAAAAAGAAATGTTAACTTCAAGTTACATTTTCTAATTACCAGGTTTGTTATAATTAGTTTTTTTTTTTGTTTTTTTTTAATCAATTTAAAATTAGGGTTTTGTGGGATAGTATTCGGGCTGCACAGTGCCCCAGTGGGTAGCACTGCTGCCTTCCAGCAAGAAGGTTCCGGGATCTTCCTGCATGGAGTTTGCATGTTCTCACTGAGCATACTTGGGTTCTCTCCGGCTACTCCCGCTTCCTCCCATAGTCCAAAAACATGACTGTTAGGTTAATTGGCCCCTCTAGGTTCTCCTTACGTAGGTGTGAGTGTGTGTGTGAATGGTTGTTTATTTCTATGTTGGCCTGCCATGGACTGGCGACCTGTCCAGCTGTCGCCCGTAGAGATATGCACCAGCACCCCTCGCGACCCCGCTTGGGATAAACTGTGTAAGAAAATGGATGGATGGATGGATGGGATAGTTTTCATTAGTTGGTGTCTTATCTGTTAAAATAAATTTATCAGGTGTTGCAATCTCTAAAATAGAGGAAAATATTCATTAGACAGTAAAACTCTGGAAGTAATATAAATTCCATGGTACTATAATCAATATTCACAATGTCTCATTCCTACAGGATCTGACTATTATTTTTTTGATGACAGAAATGTAATTCATGTGGTAAATATATTAATTTGCTCAGTGAATCTTATGCCACGATGAGTTAAGCTTGTTGCCAAGAAGAAATACAGATTATTTCAAAAAAATTACAAAAGTTTTTTTTTTTTTTTTTTTATGTAGCTATTTATAAAAGTTATTCTTTTTTTATGTGCATTTATCATGTATTTTTCAATGACAGGAGACAACACCAAAGGAAGCGATGACCTAAAGAAATGTTTTCTTGCGGAGCTGAGTCGAGATAAAAATGACCAAAAACTCTCTGAAATTGGGATATTTGATGATAAAGAGAAATGGAGCCAGGTCAAATACAGTGAATTGTTTTCTGAAAAGAAAACTAGAACAGTGCTCATGAAAGGAGTCCCAGGTATTGGCAAAACATTCCAGACAAGAATGTTCATGATTGAT
>NW_015152942.1:9961-16005 GCF_000732505.1 Cyprinodon variegatus | reverse complement strand
TGAAGGATGTCAGAGAACCAACATCATTGGACGTCCTACTTGTAAACCTCATCAAAGGAAATCTGCTTCCAGAAGCCAAAGTGTGGATAACCTCCTGGCCCGCTGCTGCTGACAAACTACCAGATGATGTTGTTGACAGGATAACAGAAATACGAGGTAAAAGCGGCAGATGCATTGCCGTCCAGTTATTTTGAAATTCAATGTGATTCTTTAAGTTAAACTGTTATCAACACGCTACCCTAAGTTGTAGGTAAAAATAAGTCAAAGTGTATTGCCTTTTATGAAATATTCTGTCTCTTACCCTTTCAAAATTATTTTGAAGAGTAAATTAGCCTAGAGTGAGATATGTAAATTACACTAAAATAAAAGTAAAGGAGTTAGATACAATGCTTAGATTTAAGGATGTAAAAACCACTCAGAAAAAAATCTTTACTTAAGTCAAAAAACTGAGGAGAGCTGATAATAAATAATATCTGGAATAAAAAGTTCTAATATCTATGCACCACTGTCTACCCATTGAACTAAAACTAACATGAAGAAAACAATTATAAAAGTTTTATTCTGCCTAATATTAGCTGAAATAAAGAAACAGTATGTAAGAAATATTAAATGTGGAAGTTATGTCCCCACGAAGTCAGCTGTGCCTCGGAACTTCCTGACTGGTTCTTTACCTGGGAGCAAGTTGTTTACTACTCTTAACTCAAACTGGGTAAAACCATATAAAAAAGGACTATAAATACATGAGTAAAAAAGTAACAGAGTTTATTCCAGATCAGGTCGTTACAGGACAGAGAAATTTCTTGGAGTTTGCACAGCTGTGGGCTCAAAAAATGTCAGCAAAGATTGAGTCCCAATCAAGGTTATCTTTCTTATACCTCTTTAGTCCATGTTTTGCATCAGGTGGAAGATCAGCTGTCCGTATCAGAAACTGACACGCCATCCATGCCCTGACCTGTATGCATCTTGTATCTTTGCCCAAGAATTACAGATAGCTCCCCTTTATCAGACCGGCTCTAAGATGTGCTCATATCCTGTGTATTTCTAAAGACACGAAGGCTGTCCTGATTAGCTGACCTCCATACACACAGTGACATCCACAATGTGAAGGAAGGCCTTCTACTCTGTCTAATCTGTCTAACAGAATAACAATGCACATGATGTATAAAGAATAAACCTAACAGAAACCTAATTAAAATCCTAAAAGTTACTAGAGACCTTTTGTTTTCTAAAGAGCCATGTGCATTGACATCACAATCTATGCTCCAAGGTCCAGCAATCTTATTCAGACCTGTTGATTCAAAAGAATAGATGCTTCTGCTTAAACTGTTTTGGGGCTTAGTCCACTAATCTACCAGGTAAAAGATTTAGAAGGACTTAAATGAAGAGAAACTCTACTGTCACTAGTTTAGAAGCACAAAGGAAGGTATTGCATTTTTTTTTTTTTTTACTTTTCAGAACACTAGTGGCTGTCTTAAAATCTTTAAAATTAACACTAAACATAAAAGTTAATAATTTATTCTTGGTTCATTAGAAGCAGAAAGAAAATTATTGTATAGCCCAGTTTTGTATTTAATTAACAAATGAAAGAGGAGCCTGGTGCACTTAAGATCAGTAAACTCAACCAGGACCAGATAACAGCAGAAAAGGAGAGAGCCTTGCTTCAAGTCTGACTGGCTGCTGTTTCAACTCTTGTAGAACTAGCTCTGTTCTTTGCTATTCAGAAAATCCTCAGAAATTCTGACCTCTAAGTAGACAATTTCATGTCTGGAATAAACCCCAACTCCAGAATTCCAAGTTGGAGTAACACAACCATGCTAGACTTCTGCATTTAGGATGGTTGCTTCTTGTCTTAATAGTCCTGTTCTAACTATATAACATCAAGTCAGTTGTGCAGTTACTACTATATGATTAAAATTTTCAATACTGTCTATATGCGGAACATAAAGCAGAGAACTGTGTTTTTGTCATTGTTATTCTGTAAAAGGGACCATATACAAACAATGAAGAATTTGAGAGTCCACTAGTGAGAAACAGTAAAATCATCAACTCTGAATTACGTAACTTTGAGTTCATAGTTACAGGTTCAATTAAATGCAGCATTAATCTGTGTTATGTTACGTAATTACACCACTCATTTCTCTACTGGACTGATTGTTGGGTTGGGATTGCAGGGCTAGACAGGGACCAGATAATGGACCTGGCATTTTTGGTCATGGTAGCCCAACTTGATGTGTGCAGAAACTGCTTTCAGCTAGCTGGTTGGCAGCTGTTAATGTATAGATGAGGAGCAGGGAGCAGCACTTTTAAACCAGATGAGGAAGTTACTTGGGTTACAGCTGCCCTGTGTTATGATGGGTGTGTTAATCGGGCTGATCATTGTGATAGATGCTTGGTTTGTGCCCAGTTAATAAAAAAAAGGGCTTTGATGTGTTTGACTAAAGATGAGGACCAGAAATGTAACATAAACCAATCTAATCATCGAAAAAATAAGACATATCTTTTGCTGCAGCTGTATATACACACACACACACATGTATATATATATATATATATATATATATATATATATATATATATATATATATATATACATACAGCCAGGAGGAGGAGTGTTTAGGAGTAGTGTTTTAACAGTGTCAGTCCTGCTTATGTATAGCTGCTATGGAACCACTTACTGTGCCGTAGCTGTTCATCTAACATCATCTGTGTATTCTTTTTATTTACATTTTCAGAGAAGCCAGATGTTACAAGTCGAAGCAAACTCAAGTCTCAACTGAAAGAGCAGTTTACTTGGGTCTCTGAAGGGATTGATAGGCAGAGGAACTCAGCCCTTCTCAATGAGGTCTTCACTGATCTCTACATCATAGAAGGGGAGAGTGACGCAAATGAAGCCATGCAGGTTCAGGATTCAAAGTTCAAAACAATTAAGGAAGAGACAACCATCAAGTACTGTGACATTTTCAAGCCAGCAGTTGGTAATTCAAACATTAAAACTGTGCTGACCATTGGAGTGGCAGGTATAGGAAAAACATTTGCTTCAATGAAGTACATACTTGACTGGGCTGAGGGAAACGCAGCGGAAAACTTTTCTTTTATTTTTCCACTTCCTTTCAGAGAGCTAAATCTGAGAAAAGATAAAGAACACAGTTTAGAAGAGTTGATTCATCAGTTCTTCCCTGCCATGAAGACTTCTGAGATAACTGACTATAATAAGTACAAGATTCTGGTTGTTCTGGATGGTTTTGATGAATGTCGCCTAGATCTTGATTTTATTGGAACTACTTACTGGAGACATGTCAAAGTACAAACCTCAGTGAATGTTCTTGTGTCAAATTTAATTTTGGGAAATCTGCTCCCTAAGGCTCAGGTCTGGATCACCTCACGACCTGCAGCAGCCAACAACATTCCCCCAGAAAAGGTTGATCGAATGACTGAAGTGAGAGGATTCAATGATGAGCAGAAGGAAAAGTATTTCTTGAAGAGATTCAGTGATGAGGAGATTGCTAAAAAAGTCCTATCACATGTGAAAAAGTCAAGAAGTCTTTACATAATGTGTCACATCCCTGTTTTCTGTTGGATCACTTCAAAGGTTCTGGAGGACTTTGTCATTAGAAATCAAGAGGAAGGACTGCCTAAAACCTTGACAGACATGTACACACATTTCCTTTTGCTCCAGCGCAGACAGACAAAAGTAAAATATGATAAAGATCAGACAAACTCTGAACCCTCTGAAATGGAGACATGCTGTGATAAAAGTAATGACGAAACAATCCTATGTTTGGGACAACTTGCTTTGAAGGGGCTAGAAGAGAAAACCATTCTCTTCACTGAAGAAGACTTGACTAATTGTGGCATTGATATAACAAAAGCTGCAGTTTTCTCTGGGTTGTTCACTCAGGTCAAGCGAGAAGAACATGGGTTGTACCAGCAAAAGTTGTTCTGCTTTGACCATCTAAGCATTCAGGAGTACCTGGCAGCTCTCCATTGCTTCTACTCATTTAATTGCAAAGGGGAAAAGGTTTTTGTCGAACCCACCTCAACTGCATCAGACATAACGGCCGCAGCGTTCTATAAGAAAGCAGTGGACAAGGCTTTTGAAAATAAAAACGCTGACTGGGACATGTTCATCCGCTTCCTACTGGGTCTCTCTCTGGAAACCAATCAGTGTCTTCTTAAAGGGCTCCTGAATACAACCAAAAATAATGAAGAGATGAATAAAGAGACTGCTGAGTACATCAAAGAGAAGATCAGAGAGAACACCAGTGACCCTGATAAAAACCTTAATCTTTTCTACTGTCTTAATGAGCTAAATGACCTCACCCTTGTTCAAGAAATCAAAAATTATCTTCATTCAGAGAAAAAAACGTTTGAAAATTTTACTGCCTCTCAGTGGTCAGCTTTGACCTTTGTGCTGCTGACATCAGATGAGAACCTTGAGGTATTTGATCTCAAGAAGTACCTGAAATCAGAGAACGTTCTTCTTGGAATGATACCAGTGGTCAGAGTCTCCATCACCACATTGTAAGTATTTTACAAAAACTCTAAGCTTGTCTGTTCATCCTTCAGTCAGTATCCATCCATATCTATCCATATGCATCTATCTACGGTAGCTTAAATAAAGTATTTGAGAGTGTGACTCATCTTTCCAGTCTAGTGGAACCATTTCACATATATTGGGTCAGTGAGTTAGCCTGATAAACCAGACTAAATGTGAGATTAAATCTGTAATTTAGTCTGGCGCAGATGAATAAGACATTGGAAGATTCTTGATGAGTACAATCTGTTGTTTTTCAAACCGCTGTCTGCCTATTGGCCACATCTCTGACCAATGAGCGCAACTGACTGTGACGTCGGAAGTGTGACAGGAAGCTGGTGGCGGAGTGTAAACAAACAGCCTGTCGGTAAAATGGCGAATACGTCCTTCTCAAAAATGAATAAGCTTTGCCTCTTCCTGCTCACGTTTCAACTTAAACCCCAAGTCTAATCCTTCCAAAACTGATTCCAAAGCTGAGTCAAAAATCGCCATCAGAGCCAGCAGTCCTTCACACCCGACTATGCCGAGAGAGGGCCACTGCAGACGGGGTTAGCCCTGCTTGCTGTTAGCCTCAGAGGTCCGCGGGTTGCGGCAGGCCTCTTAACTTCGAAAGTTTTTTTAGTTATACCTTAAATTGGTAAATAGACGATATAGCGATGCTTTAAGGTATAATATTCTCACCCCAAATGATCTTAAAACATACTTTTATTGAACAACAGCAACAGAAAGAGAACTTTTAACTTTGAATGGAGCACTCCATTAAAAACTGCTGCTGCCACAGTCTATGCTACTGTTGTGTTTTCTACAGCCTTGTGCAGCTTTGTCGTCACGCCCTCAAAACACCGCCCGCTTTGCATCCAAAAATTCAAAGCACATCTCTGGGTTGTGATTGGCCCGTCAATTCTAGGGCCTGGGGCATTGATCAAGGCTAGACCAAACTCTCAGGCAAAAATGATTTGGTCCGCTGGCGGGTGGGGCTAGTTTACTACGCTATCAGTGAGTCACATGACCTGGAAACTTTTGAAGAAAAATCACAATGTTTTAATAAAAAAACATCAAAAGGCCTAAAAGGAAATAAAAATTAGTGTGATTATTCTGTTCAGTCTAGTAGAATAATTTCACCAGAGTTTGAGTCAACGGGTCACACTTAAACTGGCAGCTAATAAAAAGTAATACTAAATTTTAACAAAAAAATAGTAATATAAAAAGACCTAAAATTGATTTTAAAGGAGTTTTTCTCATTTAAACAATCTAGCTGTGGCTCTTCAAATCCTTGAAGTATCTGGTCTACAATATAGTACACGGTGTAATATAAGTATAATTACATTATTAAAAATTAAAGTTTAGATAAATTAAAGTAAATAGTGTATGTTACATATAAGAGATAAGGCACTTGAAAAAGTTTGATCCTTGGTTCCTTTTTTTAAAATGTATTATTCATTTTAGGAGAGGATAACATGGTTTAGTTTAATTGCATTTCAATAAATTTTCTAGATTACCGTATTTTCAC
>NW_015152942.1:5387-8198 GCF_000732505.1 Cyprinodon variegatus | reverse complement strand
CTGAAAAATCTTGCCATGGCCTGACATCATCAGTGCTCAGCTATCCATCATCAAATCTAACTTTGTTGGACCTCAGTCATAATGACCTGCTGGATGGTGGAGTGATACAACTTGCTGATGGGCTGAAGCATAGAAACTGTAAACTTGAAATTCTCAAGTAAGTTTACCAACATTTATTTAATGGAAAACAAAAAGAGTTAAGACTCGGGTTTCACAACCCCTTGTCAGTCTATTGGTTTGACTTCTAAAAAATGTCTAGGAATATTTTTAAGCCCTCCACAAAACTTAAACATAGTATTACTTTTCTGTGGTATAATCATATCAGACATGTGAATACACTTGTTTAGCCACATCGTTTTGAAGTTATATACCCTCTATTCAAACAGTATAAAGAAGATTCAGGTTCACACCTCAAAAAATAAGAATGTTTGGAAAACAAATGTTTTTCTCCCATTGCAGGTCAGCAACATTTTTGGCATAGCTGTATTATAGAAACATTTTAAACTTTTTTTTCTTTAAGTTATGTAAATCATAGATTGAAAACTACGAAAAGCTAATATTTAGGGTCTCAGAAAAATATATTATTGCCAAACATCAATAAAGGATATTTTAAGCAAAAAACTATTAGACTTAGGAAAAGTACTTTTGATCTATGCACTGAACCATTTGCCCAGCCGAGGGTTTTATAGTGTTATTATTGGAACAATGCAAGAGTTAATAGTCATGAAAACTAACTTCACAACAAGCAAACTGAGATAGATGATGATGATAGCTAAGTGTAAATTCCATTTAGGCACCAAGGTCCCAGAGTCAGAAGGAGTGAAGAGAAAAATAATCCACATTATTTAAAGCCCAATGGGAGGACTCCACAGTCAGTGTTTCAAACAATGAAGCATCAAAGCAAGCAATGTTTTTACATGTAGTATTTTTTTTACACTTTTTTTATATCAAACTTTTTGCTGTATTCAGTGTTATAAGAACATGTCATCCATCAACATTTTAGGTCATAAAAGGTAACTGCGTAGTTATTTTTACTACTTTTTACTTTGATTATGTAGTAACTGAGCCACTCATCTTTCAGTTACAAGACAGATTTATGCTTCCTGTTCTCCCATGCATTTCTCTAGAAGTTCTCTGCTCCAGCACTGCAATTAAACATAAAAAAATGTATTCCTGCTCACAATTGTCTCACCAAATATAACATGGTAGCATTGGAAAATCCGCTCCCAAATAGGGTTTTCTTCTAGCAATCTCTTTGCCAGACGTAAGGAGTTATATTTCCATATCTATATTGATTGGTGAATTTGGATCAACAATATATGTTTCACATATTTATTGAGATGAATATGCTGTTTTTCTCCTTTTAGACATGCAGTTCAATGTGCATCTGTTTAGTGCATTAGCTTTGCACAAGCCATAGAGTTTGTGTTTTTATCAACACAAACTCTTTTAGGGATCAGGTCCTGCAGTATGTCTAATTAATGTAAATCTGTAATGTAGGTGAGTGTAAGTGTAAATGATGTGTGAGTTTACTTTTGTGAAATGAGTGATTAATATTGAAGTTTCTCTTTGATTTGGGATGCTAAGCCTGCGTCTTAGATACAGGGGATCTGAGTTCAGAGGTCACTTGACATAAAAACAATAGTCTGTGTGCAGGTTGTTAGGAATTTCTGTGATGACCCCAAAAGGGGAGAGCTGAAGGAACTCACCTTGATAACAAATATTGACGTATTTTTTATAACATCTTAAAGTTTTTCAGCTGTACCTATATTGTGAAACTATCGGTGTCTTTGTGCAGACTCGCAGGCTGCCAGGTGACAGAGGAAGGCTGCAAATCTTTGGCCAAAGCAATTGAGTCCAACCGAATCTCCTCTCTTAAACAACTGGATCTGAGTTACAATCACCCTGGTGACAAAGGGATCAGTGTTCTCTCTGCAATAGTTGAGAATCCTCACAAGAAGCTGGAGAGAGTGTGGTGAGTTAACAATTCATAAATCTCCAGATTGTAGAAATAATTATTTTTAATAATTATTTTAAAATGATAATGAAATAAAATCTAGATAGTTTTAAAAGTAAAATAAACTAATCTGTCTAACTGTGAACAGCTTTGAACATGGAGGAGAACATCGGTTAAAACCTGGTTGGAATAAATGTAAGTTTTTTATTTTTCTTTTCTTTTTCTATTAATTTAATATTTAAGAATTTCCTAATTGCCCACCTTGGGGCTGGTGGGTAGCTAATAGTATTTAATAATTATATAAAAGATGCATCAATATTATTCTTTTTTATGTTGTGTCTCAGCCATTTTCAAAGAACCGCAGTGAGAAATGCAAGCTTCAATGACTGTAGCTTACCACACTAATCTGTTGATTATTTCATCAAATAATCCATTAATAATTGAATAGCCAAAGGTAGCTAAACGAGTTTTTTACTAAATTAAATATTGATGAACAAAAACATTTTTTTTATATTAAATGCAAAATGTTTACATATTATTTTACAATGATGTAATTACAGCTCAAAGATGATTGCTCTGTCAGCTAATGACATGTTTTACACTCCCTATACTGTAGTAACTGATTAATTGATTACTAAATTAGTTGATGATTATTTCAATAACTAATTAGTCACTTGTTTCAGCCCTAGCGCAGCAACATATCACCAGAATGATTGACAATTAGGAGAAAGAAAGAAAAATCTTCCTTTAAAGAAGATTTTTTACTAAATTAAAGGAATAGTACACCCAAAACATGATTAGCCTTCATTTTCTACTCACCCCCATGCTGAACAACACTCTGGAGTACTTTTTTG
>NW_015152942.1:0-2848 GCF_000732505.1 Cyprinodon variegatus | reverse complement strand
TTTGCTGTTAGCATAAACAAAACGTGTTGCACACTGTAGCACTTTTATCCACAACTTTCTTTTCGCCGCATTGTAGGTCACTCTAAATGCAAAGCGGTCCCATACAGCAGACCTATAAAGTGCTGCTGGCGCGTCTTCCAACTCCTGTTCTTTCCCACTCGCCATACCCACACAATTCACCACATCAACTTATTTTTTTCTGCTACACCCAGCTACGCTGCTTCGCTTCTTCTTCTTCTTGTTTACTACTGGCGGTTGGCTTTGGACACAGTACCGCCACCTTCTGCTCTGGAGTGTACATGCTTTGCCTATGAGAAAAAGGAGCAGCGCATGAACCGAATGCAACACACGCGAACCGAACCGAGACAGTCGAACTGAACGGTTCGGACGGTTTTCATAAACCATTCCATCCCTAATATATATATACAGTGAAAGTGTTTGATACTTCATGAACTTTACTTTATTTCTTTTAAACGTGTTTTGTATTTCACCACTTTTCTCTTGAGTTACATTAAAGTAAACAAGAAACATGTTCTTGTCTTTTAGATGGTGCAGATCTTGTGTTTGATGAAAACACAGCAAGCAAAAGGCTTGTTCTGAGTGATCTAAACAAAAAAGTAAAAACTAAAGATAATGTGAAGGAGAAGGTTCCACAAACCCAAAATGAAGGACGGTTCAGGAGGACCCAAGTATTCTGTAAAGAAGGCCTGAAAGGACTTTGTTACTGGGAAGTGGAATGGACCGGCGAAGTGGGTATTGCTGTGGCATATAAAGATGTGGGTAGGTGCTGGAACAGTAGTGGTGGTCTGGGATGTAATGACAAGTCCTGGAGTCTGATCTGCTCCAAAAAAAGATGCACTGCACGCCATGGGAAGACATCCGAAAACATTGAAGCTCCTCTTTGTCCAAAAGTAGGAATATTTCTTGACTGGGAAGGAGGAACTATAAGCTACTACAGTGTATCATCAGAGGAGCGAAGCCTGATTCATACCTTCAAAGCAAAATTCACAGCAGAGCTTTTCCCAGGCTTCTGGTTTAAACGAGGCTCTGTAACTTTATGTAACCTATAAATGTAGAATGTAAATATCTGGCTGGCTTGCCAAATATAGAAGCAGTTGTACTGCGTTATGTAGTCCTATGTCTGACCTTGTGCTCACTTAGCAAGACAGAGAATGCAGCATGTACGAATCTTGGCAAAAACAGGGTTCTTCAAGTCGTGCACATGCATCCACACAGTGCGATGTGGAAACTATAAATGCAGCCTAAAATGGACTGGGGGTGGGGGGAATAACTGAAATGTGACGATGCAGGGCTGAATGTATGAAGTGTTTAAGACAGCTGTATGAATTCGGTTTTGTAATTAAATGTTTCCCCCCTCCGGATGGAGGGGGGAAACATTACTGTCGTAAGGGAATTCTACCAATGAGCTTCCATATAAACTCCTCAGGGATGGGCAAAAACTTGAAACAAGGCATGCAGGGGATAAAATGGACATTAGATAGAAATCCTAAAGACTGAATTCAGTACCTGGTTTATAATACAAACTGACTACAGATCCATTCATTTTCTGGACAAACTGAAACATGTTTAGTAATTTATGGCATTAAGGTTCATTAGGATAAGAATACCTGACCAAACATTATTTTCATTTTATTATATCAAAATCTATAAAGTCTCAGAATGCCACAGGTTTTTGTCACATTGTGCCCTCAGCATTGGGGCATACAACATTTGGACCCAAAAAAAGGTCAGACTCTCTGGACAGATTGTCTAATAAAAAAAGGGCTGAAGTTGTCATTTAGTCTCTGTTAGGACTAGGGATGCACCGATCCACTTTTTTCACCTCCGATACGATACCGATATTTGAAGTTTAATGTCAGCCGATACTGATCTGAAACAATACCAAAAACAGTGCTGAAATATTACCTAAAAATTTGTTTTATTCTGTGAAAAAAAATAAATAAATAAATAAACAAACTGGGATCATTCTTCCGTGCATATGATTTGACTTCCCTTTTCTTAAAAAATATTAGGAAACAACCCAAAAATAAATGTTATGACTCATTTATTTAACTGTACGCAAAATCTCAAAAGTTCTCTGACTTTGTAAACATGTAAAAAAAATTGTCACAGGTTCAGTCAGGGCAAATTTGAATCTAAATTCCAATTTAAAATTCAATACAATAAAAGGAATTATGAAGGAGCTAAAATTGAGAAAAAATAAAACAGCCATCAGCTCTTTACAATGTTTATTGCAAATCGAACTTAAACATCCATTATAAAAGCATCTGAATAAACCAAAAGATTCTCCAGCTTGGTCATGTTGGTGGTGTTATAATTTGAAGGTTTAACATAGCATAGAGTAAGAATGAATAGATCACCCCTATATCGAGTCAATTGTCACCGATACCGATCTAGTTTTTTTTCTTTATATCTGGACCAATACCGATAAAAATATCGGACCGGTGCATCCCTAGTTAGGACATTAAAAAAGCTAGTGCAACCTAAATTAGACCAAGGCTAGAGTTTCCTCAAGAGGTCCGACTACGTCTTAAGGTCAATTTTTAATCTGAAATCAAATTAGCATTAAATTTAGCTGCAGTGTCAAATATTTTATAGCAATACACATGAAAGTAAATCATTCCACAGTTTAGAAACGTACGCTTTCCAAGTCTGTCAAAAAGCTGAACATTTTTATTTACATCAGGTTAGTCTCTGATCTATCAGAAAGTATTATACTGATTGATTTATTGAATTTCATCTGAGAGATGTATTTTACTTATTGTCTAATTAACATGGCTTCCTTCACCCCTGTTTGAAACCATTTACTTATAGTCATTGACAGGGA
>NW_015152941.1:41183-42309 GCF_000732505.1 Cyprinodon variegatus | reverse complement strand
TCCTCTGGACAGCTGCAACAGCTCCACACTCAGTTAATCCAAACAGGAAGTGAACAGGTCCAAACAGGAAGCAGGCCTCTCAGTCAAACCAAGCAGTCCTGTCATCAAGGTGTGACAGGACTTTTAATCAGACCTTTAAAGTTGTGCTTACCACTCCCACTGCCCTGAAAGTTGAAGGTAAGCCCTTCTGGTTTCATAAAAACCACTACACCAGGCATCGGCCTCCAGACCCACCTGGACTTGATCCAGGACCGACGGGCTCTGCGCATGCTGACAGGGCAGCAACAAGTCTTCCTCCGCAGCACCCCTCCACTAGCTCACAGACTCTAGATGTTGCACCAGTGTCGGGCACTGATGCATCCCCTCAACGTCAGGCGTCCAAAGACGTTCGGCACGCTTGGCAGCCCGCCAATCACCAATGTCAGGGGACTCTGAGGATGACAGTGTTCATTCTTATGCTTCCCATCCACCTTCTGATTCTGGTGGCAATGATGATGATCCTTCTGCCACTGAGACTTCTTCTGGGTCTGACCCAGATCCACCCGTCGTTCAGGCACTGGACGAACTTCCTTCTTCTGACCCATCAGATGCTGGTGGAGTCCTGTCCCCTTCACATCCCTCACCTGCACCTTCCCCTATCATCCCCTCCCTTTCCCCTTCCTCCTCCGCGACAAGTGGGCCGTCGATCGACTCGGTCCCGCCCACCCCATCGCCGTCTGGGCATCTCCCGTATGCGCCTTCTCCCGAGTCTGACTAATTTTCTTGTTGTGTTAACCCTTTGTGGGTTAACAAGGGGGGATCTTATTAAGGTTACTACTAACAATGTTCGCACACACTTAATGCGTCACACACAAACATGTGCACTAGCAATGATAACACTAGCTACTAACCAAGGGGTAATCAGTAATAATAATGGAGAGAATATATCACTAATACATGTGCAAATCAAAGGATATGATTATGTAATGTCTGAAGAAATTAAGGGGGAGTCAATGGGGAAACATTGGCTTGGAATTCCACTAAGCATGGGCTGCCGTGGGGATGGGATGGTGATCATTGAGGTAAGATGCAAAATAAACATATGCCAAAACACACTAACAGAGCAGGAAATGACAGTAGGAAAAGC
>NW_015152941.1:37393-40547 GCF_000732505.1 Cyprinodon variegatus | reverse complement strand
TGGATAGACTGGTGACATGTAGTAATAGAATGTGGTACCCACCGACTGCAAATGGGAACCTCACCTACCACATTAAGTTTTGTAAAACAAGTCCCAATGCTACCATACGCTGTGAACAAGTAGTACCAGATGGGGGACATGTCATCTATGAGTTCCAACCTTCAAGTGTATCTCAGTACCAAATACTGAGCCTGGTGAAGGGATCTGTCCCTTTATGTGACATTTTTTGGATGTGTCACAATGAGACACAGATGTTGGCCACATTACCCCCTCAGTGGGAAGGCATCTGTGCACCAGTAATGCTGACAGGACAATTGAAGTTAATAGTAAATAACCCAATAGGCATTAATGTAACGTCTAACGAAATAACCAACCGCGCTAAAAGAAGTACTCCCGTTAAACACGAGTGGAAAACATCGGATGAGGTATATATATCTCATGGGATCAGATCCCATATGGAGTTCCCGAAGAACAAGTTGCCATAGGGAGTGGTTGGATAAAAAGCGGAAGAGGGGCTGGTGCAGTACCAATCTACGGATCAATTGTTAATGCGCAGTATATAGCTCGCAATAGTAGATGGGTAAATCTCCTATGGTATAATCAACAAAGATTTATAAATTTTACAATAAAGGGTGTAGATCTGGTAAAGGATCAATTGCATGCAACTTCACTAATGGTTCTACAAAATAGGTTCGTGCTAGAATCCCGCATGGCTGGGGACCAAGGAATATGTGATTATATAGGGGAAGATTGTTGTACTTTAATTCCCATGCACACAGATGTTAACGGCAGCCTCACGGGAGTCCTACAGGAAATGAAACGCATGAGAGATGAACATGTACTGCAGTCTAATTGGAACACTCAGTTGAAGGGATTCTGGGATTGGTTTAATAATCTTGGATGGGGAAAATATCTTAAGGCAGCAGGGATGATTCTAGGAGCAGTAATATTGATCATATTGATAGTTATTTGTTGCGTCATACCCCTTGTTCGGGGACTAGTCTCGCGACTTATTGTAAGTGTAACTGGACAGTTCCCAATTGTAGAAATACAATTGGACCAAGTCCTATAGAACATAGCCGTGATCTCCTCCCACCCCCACTAGGTACGTGCATATATGTATATGTAAATTAATTTGCATAACGAAGACTCATATACTTACTCACATAGATATAGTAATTTGCATGCTGAATTGTCCATGGATTTAGCAGATAACATGCCTTAGGTTGATATCTAAATATGCCCCATTATGTCTCCAAAATGCAGATAAATGAACTATGGAGAGAACTCATGAGGAGAAAGCTTATAAGGAATATGATCATTACCCCGAGGCATGGCTAGAGAACAATAGTGAGAGATGCTGCGCACAGGCATCGGTAGGCACACACGTAGAAATAGCCGCAGGCTTCTATGTTCCCCCCAGGCAGCCAGAAGATCTGGCCTGGGGGACCAGGCATCATGGAGGCACACAGCAGGCAGCCGCATTATCATACACCACTGCCTACAGAGAGGCCAATGTCCATCCCACAATCGCCTGGGGACCTACAGATCGTCATCGACACCAAACCAAGCAACGTCCCAGCCAACCCGGAGGATGGGCGCCACCACGCTGGACCGCTTCAGGAGCTGCCATCCACATCAGGCGTGCAGGCTACACACTACGACATGTTGGCTCCCACTCCGTACACTGGGTATGGCATGGACTTCGCGGGCCTAAGTGTCAGCACATCGGAATATATTCACCTCAAGGGCTTCTTCGCTCATCCCATGCATACCTATCGCTCCGTCAACGACCTAGTGCCAGAGATCACCTCTATGTCCACAGAGGTGTATTCAAAAATGATGAGGGGTATGGAGTACCCGCAATCTAAGCTTCCAATACAGGCTGTCCGTCGCGCCATATACAAATCCAGGGAAAAGGGAAGGAATCAGCGTTTGACCCGAGAAGATGAGGAACTGAAGCAACAACTTCAGGAGGCACGAACCACCATAATCACCCTGCAGGGAAAGTTGCTGCAGCTGACCGAGAGAGTGGCCACATGGAAGCCCTAAATATTATTAATCTCACCCATGACATCACACTGGATATAAAGGACAATGCTGATTATTGATGATTATGCATACCTATGTTAGAAGATACTGGTATAATTGTATACTACATGTGACAGTACAAGTACTGTGCAGGAGAGTGCCACATGGTTACTCCTATGTTGGTTGTAATGACGGTCCATTGACCATTGGATGATGTGTTCTTCTGGCATAGTCCAGGCATGATGAAGCTTTTCTTGGTTTATTTATGGGTGTGTAATGACACCCATGCAGAGGGGGATGCGATGACCTCGTGACACAAGATGTTGCTTGGGGATTGGTATTTTCCTCTGCTGAGAAAACAAAGTTAGAAAATCTTTCTACAAAAAAAGTAAGCAACGAGGAGAAGATCCTCATTAGTGAGCCAAGAGGGGGATCCCTCTTTGTTTCAGATGTCCTTCATTTACTCACGACATCTTATACCAGTCACTACAAGTATATGGTGTGTTTAGTCTCACTTCTAGTTTGGTGTGCACAATATATAACCATCTGTTACTTTTGAAACTTCACTGTAATGGTATTTTACGTAGGTAATCACCTGCAGATTCACTTTGTGTTGATCCTTTTCAGGATCAAAGGGGGGAAATGTAGTGAATTAATCTGCACCAATGATTAGAATATAATAGAATTAAATGTTTTATAAATGTTTAAAGAGTTGTTTTCACAAATACATTTATGTTAGGCCTTAGAGAGAAAAAGAGAAGCAGTGTGTGTGTATGACTCTGCACCTGGTCCTTTGAAGTTTGGGCTCCAGTCAAAAGCAGGAATTGGGTTGAATCCAAGATTGGGAAATGCTGCAGAGCTACATGGTTAGGGCCTCTCTAGTGAAAGAGGCACACTCATTAAAAATGAGTTATTTGTCATATCAAGGTTACCCAGCTCAGCTAAGCGCAGCTAAACCAAATGTGATGAATTGAGTTGTCATCTTCAAAAACACACTGTGCAGTATTGGTCACAGAAAGGATGATGTTTTACTGGGACATGGAACACCAGGGTTATGCAGACCTGGTTTGAAGTAATGTTATGATCTTACATCTCATTGAAAGAAAGGCTTAGTTTTGACATA
>NW_015152941.1:32718-37048 GCF_000732505.1 Cyprinodon variegatus | reverse complement strand
CGTTTTCATCATTTGCTCAGTTGCTTGCCGGCAGTCAACTCGTGTGTGATTCTTTGTATTTTGCAATAAATCACATTGGACCTGGAATTCAGCTGCTTCTGCCTGATTTTTGGATCATTGTTTGAAGACTTTTCTGCCTTTTAAGAACTTTAAATTTTTACAAAACTTAGCTCCAATTTTAAGTCGTTGGAGGGATTTTTCCACGACAACCTGAGCCTAGCCAACCTGGAGGAGAAAAATAGCCACGTGCCGATGCTGTTCCTGGACTTCAGTTCAGCTTTCAATACCATCATCCCACAGCATCTGACGGGAAAACTGGAACAGCTGGGCTTCAATACACCCCTCCGCAATTGGCTGTTAGACTTCCTCACAAACAGATCTCAACACCTCTGATGTCATTGCACAGGCTCCCCTCAGGG
Organism: Cyprinodon variegatus; assembly: GCF_000732505.1. Lineage (NCBI taxonomy): Eukaryota > Metazoa > Chordata > Actinopteri > Cyprinodontiformes > Cyprinodontidae > Cyprinodon > Cyprinodon variegatus. The sequence goes on along the minus strand of NW_015152941.1, from coordinate 36,629 downwards.
CTGTATCCTGAGCCTGCTGCTGTTCACCGTGATGACACGACTGCATCCAGAGGTTTACCACCAATCACATTGTGAAGTTCTCAGACGACATCACGGTGGTGGGCCTCATCAGAGAAGACAACCAGCAGAACTACAGAGAGGAGGTGGAGCCACATGTGGACTGGTGCAGAGACAACAACCTGATCCTGAATGTGGAGAAAACGAAGGAGATCATCATTGACCTCAGGAAAAATCGGCCTAACCACACTCCACTGCTCATCAACAGCTCAGCTGTAGAAGTGGTCAGCAGCACCAAATTCCTGAGGGTGCACATCAGAGACATCCTCACCTGAACTGTAAGCACCACATCACTGGTCAAAAGGGCACCAAAGCAAATGTACTTCCTGCAAAAGATGAGGAGAGCCCAGCTGCCCCCACCCATCCTCAGGACCTTCTACAGAAGCACCATAGAGAGCGTTCTGACCAGCTGTCTCACTCTATGATATAGGGGCCACAGCTCCACAGATTGGAAGAAGGTTAGAAAAGTAGTCAGAACTGCAGAGAAGATCATTGGGGCTCCTCTTCCCTCAATAAAAGGCTTTTCATCACAGCGCTGTCCCGAGCCCATAACATGATCAATTACCCCTCACATCCCCACCATTGTACTGTTCTCCCTGCTGACCTCTAGGAGGAGGCTTTGCAGCATTCAATGCAGGTCCAGCGTATTCCGAAAAAGCTTCTTTGCCACTGCCATCAGACAGAATGAATGTTGAAAAAACACTAAATCATGTCACAGACTCTATATTAAACTGACCATATCAATGTCAAATATACATTTTTTTTTACGCAAAATTTTTATTGAGCACTGTTGCACAAAATGGAAATGTCATGACAGCTGTACAAAGTGAAATTTCAACAACAATATATGTATTCTAAGTTTTTCAGACTCTAATAAAATCAATAGATCAACAGTGTCAAACACTGCACTGAGGTCCAATAATATCAGCACTGTGTTTTTTTCAGTCTGAATTTATACAGATGTCATTGTAATCAGGGCAGTCTCTGTACTGTGTTTGATACGGAAAACTGACTGAAAGACATCAAAGCAGCTGGTTGATGTTAAAGTCGTAGGAAAATCATATTTAAAATCTCTTAAAATCTGTGTTTGTTTTTTCCTTATCTTATGCAGGCCAGTTAATTATACATTCGCCTGAACACCTAAATTCGGCCAATCATATATCAATAGTCATTTGTCAATCACATTTTTTTGGTCATAGCATCTTGATTCATATGTCGCAGCTAATATATAACCCTTTGCAGAGCAGTGGTGACCATTACAGCTGTATAGTTGGAGAGCGAATTGTTGGACGTTTCTCAATTCACAAGAACATGAGTATGGACTTGTGTCCTTGCAAAGTAGGTTCTTGAGAAGAACACAGAAAAGTGTGGACTCGGGGAGATCGGAGCACACAGAATGCATATGGGTCAATTGGAACAGAAGCGTACTTGTGACATCAGCACACGCTCGGCTAGTCTGGAGCTGCTTTTCACCTCCTGTTATTAATAGTCTCTAGATAATAATAAATTCTGACTTTTTTTATTTAGTGGGGAAATAATGATTAACACAGTCAGATAAACACAAATCAAATGAAAATTTTTTTTAATAAAACAAAAATATTGCCATAGCCAGCAGTCCTTCACGCAAGGCTATGCAGAGAGAGGGCTGCTGCAGACTGGCGAGGACTAGACCTGGCTGCTGTTACCCTCGGAGCTCCGCTGGTTTGCGCAGTCTTCTCAACTTCGGATTTTTTTTTTTTTATTACCCATTAAATCGGTAGATGGGCCATATAGTGACGCCTAAAAGTATTATGTTCTAGCCTCAAATCTTAAAACTTACTTTCATTGAACAACAGAAACAGGAAAGAGAACTTTTAACTTAATACTTTGACCTCTTTGAGCGCTCCATTAAAAGGAGACAGAGGAGACTCATCTACGACCTGCGACAGAAAACTTTCCTCCTCATGCATGTGTCCACTGTCAATAGCATTCCTTCACAGTATCGATGCGAAGTCACCAATTTATAGCTACTTGGTTCGAATGTAACTTCCTATTGGGAACCTACTAGCACTAAGTTGCTAACTGGTTAGAAAGATGCTTCCAAGAAACTGGCCACAATCAAACCTGCTTGTAAGCCTTCTGCAACAATAATCCCACCCTCCTGATAAAGGACCAGTCAAATTAACTTTATTCACTTGTGTAAAGTCGTGCACCACACATTAGAATTCAGAACTGCAACCTTTGTAACAGCCGTTTCCCTACAACATTAAGAGGGCATTTAACTGTTGAAACACAACTTTTTTAATAATCTTACTGATGAAGGGGAGTTTCGAGAAGACCAATTTCTTCAGGCTTCTCTCTTTGAACGATGGTTTAAATGCTGTTTTCAAGGTCTGGAAGAAAACAGCCGACATAAGGAATGTGTTTATGATTTGAATCAAATAATGGGTAGAAACATAAAGGCAGCAGGAAGACGGGCTTAGCTGGTGAACAATTTCTTCTAAACTTCTGCAGTTCACTTTGCAGAATTTAGGCATTTTAACAGAGTTCATTCTAGCTGTTGAGAGTATTGGTAACGGAGCTGGATATTGATGATACAGACTGCTTTTATAATACCTTGTATTTTCTCAGCAAAGATCTTGCAGGCCTTTTAAGATTGGAGCTTAATTGCCACAGAGATAAGAGGGTTTGTTAACCTGTAGACTGTGCCTTTATAATATATTGTTGATAATCTCAAATAAGAAAGATTCTCTTGGATGTTTTAATTGTAAATTATATTTGTGAAGACTCACTTTATAGATTTCATAGTGGAGCTGCATTAAAGAAGTGTGGACCAATAAAACATAGTACTTTAAAGAACAATAGGAAAAAAAGTCCAGAGTGCAAAACAATACTAGCATATGTACATACTTTCATATCTAAAAGATGCTTTTTCTAATACTGTTGCCCATATAGCACCCTTTTTATTTAACACAGAGAGACATGCTGTAAATGCATAACGGCAAAGTTGATCTGACCTAATGAGTATATTTTTACTATATTGTGTATGAACTTCTAAGAAAATCGAATAATTACAATTCTTCATCTAGTTTGTATTCCAATGTTGTAACTAAAGAACAACCATGCAGACCAAACTAGCAGAGCATGCAGCCTACATCTCAGAGCTGTTCATGATTTTATTTCAGAATAAACAGTTTCTTCTGTTGCTGCAGGTCTCTTCTTGGCTGTGAAAGAAAAAAGTTTATGTTAAACAATTTATGTAAATTATATAAATATATTAATTATATAAATGGTAAATCAACAACCAGGACTCTGATCTCTAAGGTCATACTTACCTGAACAGCCTATATACACAGTTTGTACCATATAAATGATTACATAAATATAAAACCCATTTTTTTAAACATACATGCTAAATAGAGAACTATAAAGGGTGTTCTGATAACAATACTGTATTCAATAAATTCAATACATCTAATGATTTCAGTAAGTATACTGTACATTGGAAATAAATCTAAGTGCAGACTCTACCTTTCTTCTTTTTCTTGGCTTTTATTGGTATCGTTGATTTCAGCATACAATGGAGGTGGTTCTGAAACAGAAAATGGATTTAATCTTAGCAGTCTGGAATCTTGAAACTCGACTCTCTAATGCAGATATTTGGGCAGATTGCTTTTACAAACTGTAGAATACTACAAGCAAAAAAAACATGATTTAGTTTAAGTTACTTAAAGATTGATGTCTTTGGGCTGGATCTATCAAAGGTTTACGTGTATAAAAACGTGAGCTTTTTCACTGCGCACGCTAAAAAATGTACAAACTGATCTATCAACAGCGTGCTAAAAGGATTTGGTCTTTAAAACGTGCTAAATAGC
>NW_015152941.1:27927-32256 GCF_000732505.1 Cyprinodon variegatus | reverse complement strand
CGTACGGTTGCAGCGAGAGCTGGGATCTCCCAATTTTGTTTTTCAGAAGTGCTGTCCGACGTTCTAAATGCCATGTCGCCCAAAACCAAAACCATCATTTAAATAGGGCGTCTCCAACAGTTTTGCACCTGCCATCAGTTACGCAATCACTCTTGTTAAATCACCTGCAAACCATGATTCAGCCCCTCGCGCAAAATTCCAGTTTGCGAGCGCAAATTACTCCATGCAAAATTGGATCTTGATAAATCCGGCCCTTTGTCTGGCAACCTCTCTGATCTTTATCAGTTCTGTCTTTTTTCAGTTTTTTTGTTCTTAGAGTTCTTTCATATTTTCTCCTGCCACTAAAGATGTCTCTACAGGTCCATAGTGTATAAATAGATTTATGGATGGTTTTCTACCATTGTTCTTACTTCTACCTTTTTTTTACATTAGTATGATCCTTTGTTAATTACAAACTATGGCTTTATAGAAGGGATAAAACTATGAAAGGGAAAGATTACTTGTTTTTGTTATTATTATTATTTAGGTTCACTTTGAGATGTAACATCAAGAAGGCTGCAAGTTTAAATTTACTCAAAATGATTATTGAGGACATTTTTGTTGGGATCTGGAGGTTTGTCCACTTTTCTCCACCAGAGGGCGCACAAGATCTCCTGGGAGCATGAGCTTACTGCAACACCTCTCTTCTATCTGCTCATCAGGAGGCTCCTACATAAGGAGGCGGAGACTGACACTCCAGTGCCAAAGTGTTAGCCAGTAATGGTACAGCTAGACCTGAGCCAACCTGCCTGATCTTTTCTCTGTGATTTTGCGTGATCCAGCCTGATCCAGTTTATTTCTCTCTCTCTGCCTACAGAACCAGATCTGTCTGTAAACCTGAAACCTGGAGGAAACTCAGTTCTGGAATCTGCCTGCCTGCATTGGATGTGACTCAGTTCTGGAATCAGCCTGCCTGCACTCGATCAGTCTCTGCCTTAGCCCTCAGCTCTCTGCCTGCCGACAAACCTCTGGACCCTCTGGGTTCCCCACCTCCTGCTGTTATATTCAGCCCCCAGAGCAGGTATAACTCAATCACCAGACTAACTACTGAATCCCTGGAAATCCCCTAATCTCTCTGTTCTCCATAGTGGTGATCCCCCGTGACCAGTTGGACCAACCCAGTTCCAGTGCACATTTGTATATTCTGTGAATAAACCTTTGAACTTTTCTCTGTCTCCTGAGTGTTCTCTGCATGTGGGTTAGACATCTTAATCCCAACATGACAATTTTTGTAAAAATTCCTGTTGCTCCATGTATATTTTTATCTCCCCTGAAAATATGTAACTTTCTATTGTTTTTCTTTTATGTGTCAAAAAAGCTGCCATCTTATACAGAGAATACTTAAGTGTAGAGAAACAATATAGATAGATATAAAGACTGACTGTACCTGCAACTCTTGGTTTCACTTCAGAGTAAATAACGACATCTTCTGATTCACGAGGTCTGTCTGTTGAGTTCATCAGATGATCAACAAAACAAAAACATGAAGTCTGAAATCAATGAGTTATTGTTTTGTGTTGTAAAATGTTTGTTTAGAACTCACTCTTTTTTCTCAGTTTTTTAATGGAATAATGGAGTATGTGATTTCTGTGGGTTCCTCTGCAGCACAATTATGTCCTGATTTCAGAGAAATTAGATTAGTTATTTTTAAACAGTTATTGAGACTGTTTCTGATTTGAATAGATGTACTTACCAGATCCAGTGGCTCTAGAAGGTTTAACTGATGCATAAAGGACATTGTCTACTGTAAAGATAGCATTACAGGATAAATAGTTTATTTCAACAAACCATAAAACACCAGATTTTTAACATTAAAGATAATATGGTTGTTGTCGGTTCTATTTAAAGAAAATGCTATTTGTACAGTACTCTAACATCTATTGAAGCCATACATTTATGAAGCAAAATGAATTGAGCAAAAATATATCAAGGCAAAGATCAGATCATTTTCTGTATATTTAGATTGGATTCTATTTTTTATTTGTCATAAACTGTTAAGTTACATTTTAAAAAGAGATAGATTTGTTTATATCTTTATGCATAATGAAAAATACTTATTTAACTTCCTACCCTTAGTAGCAGAGCCATGGTCATTAAACTCAGTCTCTACTCCATGATTTATTGGCAACCTCTTATTGGTTCTATATGATCTAAAAAAATAAATAAATAAATCAAGAAAAGTTATAACAAAAAAAAAAATAGTGATTTATGTTAGATCTGTAAGAAGAGGAAAGTGACATACAGACCTGGAAAAATGCAAATCTGTGAAAAAGACATTTGTTCTTTATTTTTAGTTATGGTTCAAAATCATCCTGAAATGACTTTAAAACACCGACTGCATTTATTTAAAGAGGTTCAAATGAACAATATGATAGAACGTGATCTGACCTTTGGAACGTCTGCAGCGCCACAACATAAGCGGGAGAATAAGGAGAAAGATTCCAAAAACTATTCCAACAATCAGCAGCAAAAGAAATGAAGAGCTGACAGGACTGGATGAAGTTACTGGAAATGAGGAAAATGGAAATGGAATGGGTTTTATTTATGTGCAGATTGTGAGACATCACAAACATCATCTCTCATAAACATCCTGAGTAAAAAATCCATCAAGTGTTTTCTTCCTCTCACCTCTAACAGCCATCCAGCTCTGTGGTGACTCCTTTCCTGAATGTTCACACTTGTAGAAACCTTCATCTGACTTTGACACTGCAGAGATCTTCAGCTCCTCTCTGCTGTCATTGTGGATCAGTTTGTTATTGTGATAGAAAAACACATTGGAGAGAAGTTTTTGTTCTTTATCTCTGCAGCTCAGAGTAACAGGATCTCCCTCAGTCACAGGATGGACGGGGCTCACCAGGATAGTACTATAATGTTTATCTGTAAAACAGTCGGAATATCAGGTTTTGTTCAGCAATCAGGAGTGGCTTATCTTTAGGTTTAGAGAGACATATTTAGAAAGTAGCTTTTTTTTTAATCACTTGAAGTTAAACTGACCGACATCCTTTTTCTAAAGATCTACTAAGAGTATATTTTCACAAATCATTCATTGTTCTTGATCATTTATAATTTACATTTTTTAAATTGACCACTAGACGTTTTCACTAATAGTGAAGAAGAGATCATTTAAAGTTTAAAGGTAAAATATGGGCTTTTCTTTTCACTTATTTTTCACATTTTGGAGATTAAAGGGGAGGGAATAATCTATAAAAAGTAATAAATAAAGGGAACAGGTGAGACAACATTGAAGTTTAAATTAAACTAATTCTAAAAGAAATGGATTGCTCTTTTTCAAGTTCTCTGTTCCACAGGGAGAAGATTTATCTATCAGTTTTGCTATTAAACCCATGAAGCCACATGTTGGAAAAACAGAAAAGTGAAAGAAGATTTTGAAGGAAGAAAATATTTTACCACCTTTTTTATTTACTTGTAAGTTTTCTTGGAGAGCAAATACAACAAATCAGTCTCTGGATATTAATGTTATGTTCACAGTAACTGCAGCTTTTACAGTATGTGAAAGCACTGGAAAAAGTGAAAGGAAATATAATAATATAATCATAACCTACCCTGTACAGTGATGTTGACTGCGTTGCTAAAATCTCCTGATCCAGACTCACACCAGTACACTCCACTGTGAGACCAGTCTGTGTTTATAGAACATGAGGATCCAGTCATTGTCCCCCAGTTGGAGCATTGAGTGTCTGATAGTCCACCTGTTTCTGTAAACCTCCTCAGTTTCCACTCAGTGTTGTTCCCACTACAGCTCAGAGTGACAGACTGATTGATAAAATGTTGAACTCTGTCTGGAGTCACTGAGAGAGAAGCAGCTGGATGAGAGTCTGGAAACAACATAAAAATATAATGATTGCAAAATTTTTGAATTGATTTTTTTTTTTTTTATGTGAAAAAAATGTGCTCTAATTTAAATTGATTGTAAAAAAATATGTGATTTACAGAAAACTAAACATCAAAGGGGCCTAATCACCATCTATACCTAAAGCAGAGACTCTAAACCTCAGATATTCATATAAAAACAAAGCAATAGATGCCGAGCATTCATCCTGATAGTGTTTACTTTGTTCTTTCTGAGCATGAAGAGATTTTCCTACCAATTGTGATCAATAGACAGGTAACTTCCTGTTGTCAACTGTCATGGGCCCCAAGAAGAATCCATCCGTGGAAGATTTTGAGGAGATAAGAAAGGCGTTTGATTTTCTTTCTGGAGAGACCTCGGCCATCCGAATCCAGCAAAAGTCCATCCTGGACTTGGTGGAAGAGGTGAAGGCTTTGAGA
>NW_015152941.1:26581-27719 GCF_000732505.1 Cyprinodon variegatus | reverse complement strand
CTTCTTTTGGGGGAGGAGAACTCTGTTAAAGTAATCCTGAAGGTTATTAGAAAGTGGTCAGAGAAGACAGGGTTGTTAGGAAATACTGTTATTTCTTCACATTCTATGCCATAAGTCAGCACAAGATCCAAAGTATGAAGATGAATATGTGTGGGACTATTCACATTTTGAACAAAGTCAATAATGTCTAAGATAGCATTAAAGGCTGCTCTTAAGGTTGCTACTCCTCCTCCTCGCCCAGAACTTCTTGGTATGTGAAAATTTAAATAGCTTAATGGAGTTGCCTGACTTATGCTCACATAATCCTCTTGCTGCAGCCAGGTTTCTGTAAGGCAACGCAAGTCAATGTGATTATCACAAATCAAGTCATCAACTAGCAGACTTTTAGAGGAAAGAGATCTTATGTTAAATAAACCACATTTCATTGTTTTAACCTTTTCCCCAATCCGAGTTATTTTATTTTTAATAAGATTATCATGATTTACTCCTTTAGTAATCCTACATGAAACTGCTGGGAATCCAGCAGTTTCATGTAGGAAACTAACGTATAAAATAATAGAAAACAGGACCGGAGAGACTAAAGATGTATTTGAGTGTATAACTGTTGAAATATTTATGGAAAAGTCAAAACATTTCATTGTTAGTTGCATGTATAGAGCCCCTGGTTCCAATATGGAAATATTTAGAGATTGGTTTGAGCAAACATTAACAGTTACATCTCAGAGGATCCTTTTCATCTGTGGGGACTTTAATATTGATCTACTTAACCCAAACAATCATAAACCTACTGAAGAGTTAATTAATACCATGTACAGTTTGAGCCTTTTTCCCAGAATCACTAGACCCAGCAGGATCACACGCAACAGTGCTACATTAATAGATATTACTAATATCTTGGATAATAATACCATAAGTGGATTAGTAATTCAGTATATTAGTGATCATCTCCCAGTCTTTGTTGTCAGCGACAATTTCTATGTAAAAAATTACGATAAAAGTAATCCACAGTTTAGAAGAGTAAGAACTGAGGAATCACTCACAGCTTTCAAAGAGGACTTATTGAAACATAACTGGGAGTCGGTTTTGTATGAAGATAATGTCGATATGGCTTATGAAAATTTTCTGAATAGTTTTAAAG
>NW_015152941.1:22944-24574 GCF_000732505.1 Cyprinodon variegatus | reverse complement strand
AGATAAGTTCTACTTCTTCATACCCCTTTTCAGACAATTTACAGTAAGAAATAATCAATGACAGACATTAGGGTAAATATAATGCTTGTTAAGGGTAAACATTGTTTAGTGCATTTCTATTTATGTTCAAATTATTTAAATCCAATCGGAACAAGAAATTTAAATTAATATTTACCATCATTTTTTATGTGATACACATTTGTTAGTATTTCTGAAATTGATTTAATCATTGTTATTATTTGATCATTTCTGAAATTGGATGTGTTCTATTTATTATTATTTGTTCTTTTGATTCATTTATATTATTTGTTAATTTGATTTATTTATTTATTTTTTTGTTACTAATATTATTGTCTGAAATAAATAAATATTCATTCAATGTTATTTTTACCCACATTTTAACTGTTTTATTTGTATCTATACTGTTTTATATTTTATTCTTTTTTTAATTCTGTACAGCACTTTGGTTAGCTGTGGTTGTTTTTCAGTGCTTAAGTAATAAAATTGGACTGGATTATTTCTTAGAAAGCAGCAGCTACTGGATCATCTGGAGGGTCTATGGAGCTGCTGTGAAGAACAGCTGCTAGCAGATAGAAATAACCAGAAATAATGTTCAGCAGATTAAATAAAACTTTAACCTTGTTTCATATAATTCAGTCCAGCTAATAGAATCGATCTAATCAATCATCTCCAGATCTAATGGTTCTAATTCTACCTTCAACCTGATCATCTCCTGATCTCCAGCTTCAGTCCAGCTTCAGCCTCTGTCTGCCTGGATACCAATGACGTCACAGCCTCTGATTGGCTGCTGGCTGCTTCTGCTTCCAGCAGCAGCTGAACTTTCCTCTCAGTTGATCTCAGAGTTTAACAGAGAGAGGATGATGATGATGAAGCTGCTCCTCTTCCTCTGCTCCGTCCTCTGGGTCTCTGCTGATGGTGAGTTCTACTGGTTCTGGTTCTGGTTCTGGTTCTGGTTCTGGTTCTGGTTCAGTGTGACCCAGTGGACCTCAGTGGTTCTTCTCTCTTTCAGTTCTCCATGAGGACCTCACTATCAGAGGCTGTTCAGACTCTGATGGAGAGGTCATGATCGCTCTGGATGGAGAAGAGAAGTGGTTCGCTGACTTTAAGAAGGGAGAAGCAGAAGAACCTCAGCCTCCTTTCATGGATCATACTAGCTTCCCGAAAGAAGCTTATGAAGCAGCTGTGGGTGATCTACAGAACTGCAGATCAAACCTGGAAGTCTCGCGCAGGGCAAGTAAGGGAATCCCAGAGGACAAAGGTAAAGATTAATAATTATTGAAACTGATATAATTTAATATCCAAGGAACTATTGTTTAATAATTGTATTACTAAACAATACCTAATATAATAATAAATATATAATATTTTATAAGCCAATATGTACAAATTCTATATAAGAAAGGAAATGATGCATGCATCTGTGTTTGTTTCACCTAAAAGGCAATCCTGTTTTTTTCATCCCGGAAAATGCGCGTCAACCATAAGATTCTGGTTTAAAAACCTTAGGTAGCTTTTATCGTCCTGCCAGGGGCGGATCCAGGATTCTAGGAGATAGGGGCCCTGAGCGTGGCGATGAGAGAGACTTTCTGCAAAATCCCCTTATAAAGTA
>NW_015152941.1:18189-19379 GCF_000732505.1 Cyprinodon variegatus | reverse complement strand
GGGGTGCCTCTCTCCACTGTTCACCACATCATCCATCAGGGTTTGCAGGGCTGACCCAATCGATGGCTGCCGTGTTACTAAAAATGTTTAAAAAGACGCAGAAAATAATGACTTTACTAAAACTGTTTTCATAACCCTGAAATGAGAACAGCTAAAATGTGATTCTACTTGCCATCTAAATGTAACGGTGGTCGGGTAGACCCTCCTCCAGGGTAGACACCTCAGCAGACTGCTGGTCCCTCCATGGAGCACCACTGACTGGTTTTGCGCTGTTTTTGGGGTAAACGTGATGATGTCGTGTCACAACCAGGAAGTGCTCCAAAGGCTTGACCGTCCCATTTACCAACGACTGAGGATCCTCTGGAGCAGCCTACCGAGTCTGGGTCCTCGGAAGTACGCAGCCTGCGAATTGAGACGCAGCTAGTCTGTTTAGCAACAACTAGTGGTGACAACTTCTGCTACAGGCTGCTTTCCTGCGCTGCTGCACCATCTGGTGAATTCCAGTACTGCACATTTTACTTAGATCAGCTCAGAGCGAGATCCGGGGCTCTGGGGGAAACATCCGGGGCTGCAGCTTAAGTAGCCAGCCCCTAGTTCTGCCACTGGACTTACCCCTTACAAATATTATTATTCAATTATTTTTATTTAACAGGTAAATAGATGATTATTCCTCTAATTCAGTAAATCAATCCAGTCTTCGAAGTAACATAATTTTTTCTCAAAAGATGAACATAAAATCAAATTTAATCTTTATTAACGAGCTGCTTGGATTTATTAATTTGTAACTGTTTATTGTTCAATAAATAAAGAAGTTGAAACTGAGATTTGAGAAATTTAAAAATGTTTATGTTGAATAAAACAAAAACAAACATTATAATTAATAAAACTTTAGGTCAACACAAAATCAGTCAGACAAGAGTTTGTTTTTATCAATTTATATTATATTTTTAATCCATTGATTTTTCTATAACAAACACTTAAAAACATAAACAGGCGTCCAGCGGCGTAGGAAGCGGGGGGGACGGGGGGGACATGTCCCCCCCAATATAAAAGCCAGGTGGATATGTCCCCCCCAAAAAATTGTACCGCAAAATATTAGATTTTGACATTTTTTAACTAGCGTGCTTTTATTTTGAAGGCGCAGCATAGCGTTACGTCACTGTATTCCCCCTCCCCTCTCTGAACTGCTG
>NW_015152941.1:8553-11959 GCF_000732505.1 Cyprinodon variegatus | reverse complement strand
TATTCCACTCTGGATTCTCATCTGCCTTTGTTCACTTTATGATAAAAAATAAATAAATAAACAGTTTTGAAAACATCAGTTTTCATTCTTTTCCTGCTTTGTTTGTCAACTATCACGGTTGCTAAGCAACAGAGCGTATGGCGGTGAAAGCCGCAGAAGGGTAGACCTGTTAGAATTCACAGCCAAAACTCTTCTTTTCATGGACTTCCAAGGATCCACTCTAGGTAGACTGCATGGATGATGCAGCCTTTAAAATCGAACACAGCCCCAGTCTGACTGTCTGGGTCCTTCATTGTTACGTTTGTCGTCAGTGACTAATAGATTTAATGATCCTGATCCTCTTCATCCCGTGCTGTGAACATGTGATCCATCTGGACCTTCATCAGGTTCTGTTCTGGTAGATGAATCTCCTCAGCTGGTCTCAGATCAGGTCTGTTTCTCTCCTCAGATGGTCCATCTGCTCCAATGGTCTATCCCAGAAATGATGTAGAGCTGGGAAAGCAGAACATCCTGATCTGTCACGTCTCTGGTTTCTTTCCTGCTCCTGTTAACGTCTCCTGGACCAAGAACAACCAGAAGGTGACTGAAGGAACCAGCATCAATGTTCCCTTCCCCAACAAGGACAGCACCTTCACCCAGATCTCCAGACTGGTCTTCATCCCTCAGCTGGGAGACGTCTACAGCTGCTCAGTGGAACATCCTGCCCTAAAGGAACCAGTCACTACACTGTGGGGTGAGGAACCTTCATCAATAACCAGACATGGAGGTGATGGACGTCCACCTCCAGATGTTCATGTCTCTGTCTCTGTCTCCAGATGTGGACGTCCACAGTCCTCAGCCCAGTTTGGGACCTGCTGTGTTCTGTGGAGTCGGTCTGACCATCGGACTCATTGGCGTTGCCATGGGAACCTTCTTCCTGGTCAAAGGGAACGAGTGCAGCTGATTGGCTGCAGCTGATTGGCTGCAGCTGATTGGCTGCAGCTGATTGGCTGCAGCTGATTGGCTGAAGCTGATTGGTTGATGGTTTAATGGAGAATATTTCCTGTTTTTCTGTTTGATTGAATCAGTTTCTCTTTTCTCGATCTCAGATGTAAATTAAACCTAAAATAAATGTAAAGTTTATACTTCATTCTTTTTTCTGCAGCATTCAGATTATTTCCTGGTGTTTTATTTGCTCTGCAGTCAACGTCTGAACATCCAGTCTGTTTGAGCAAATAAAGGATTATTAAACCTTCACCCCCTCATACAGAGCTTGGGGAAGAACACAGCAGTAGTTCATTCATTCACTGAAGCTATCTTTGCTCAGAGGTTAGTAGTGTGAAGCTGGTGAAACTTGTATCCCTTAAAAACTAAATTAAGTTAATTTGGTACTGATGTGGCAGTTTGTTATCAGTAGAGTTTCAAATATTCGTGGACACTGTGTTTTTCCCCCTCCTGTGTAATTCTACTATACAGTCATGTAGCAATTCAACGCTTATGAGAGCTTACAGTGGATTGGGTCATTTAAAGATGACTATATTAGAACGTATAGCCAATAACATGATTAAGTTTTTTGTATTAAGACAATTTAAGGGACATTAGTACATTTAATATTGCATTACACTTGAGTAATTGGTGTTTTTATCTGAATCTGTGAGGTTTGGATTTATGATTGAATTGTTTTGATTTGACTCGCTTATGAAACCACAGTTGGTGGGAGCGGATGTTGTTTATGGAAGTGAATGGTATTTGGTTGTCTTAGAGCAAAGAAAAAAAAACAAAAAACACTTGGACATGATTGTCGAAGAAAAGATAAAAGAATGTTATTGTATAATTTCATGATTTGGTGAATTTGTAATAAAACATACAGAGCTTGGGGAAGAACACAGCGGTTGTTCCTTCATTCACTGAAGCTATCTTTGTTCACAGGCTTTGCACTCTGAGAGGAAATATCATTTGTTGCAATTGTTTCAACCCAGTTGAGACGTGTAACAAACTGTGGGGGCTCGTCCGGGATCCTCCTCATTGAAGCCACTGGGGAAGATCCAGAGATATCGGAACCACATGACCAAGGTGACAGTGCACAGCTGAAGACCAGGAGTCAACCCGTGGGTGTCCAGGGTGGAAGAAGAAGTGCGAAGGAACCAGAATCCTCCACTGAAACCGCACTGCTGATCCAGAGGTCCCACGTGTAGAGCACCAAGGAGCCACATCGCCGGTCCAGAAGACAACATACTTTAGTGGCAGTGGAGCCACTTTGCTGACCCAGAGGACAACGTGTAATTTGCCATAAAACGGAACTGGAGGGTTGAACCGTGGTGGAACAATATACCATGGCGGCGGTTCGCAAAGAATTAATATGGAACATCAGGAAGCAACTTTTTACACTCTTAAGCGACAACGTTTATGAGGTGGCAAAAAACATTGCTACCAATAATCAACCTTGATAAGAACTGGATCCAGCTGATGAAGAAAGCTGCATGGACTTTGTCATATCCTTTATTATCTTATATCTCATTTTGCTGAGAATGCAACAGTAACAAAATATAAATATTATAATGTACAGATAGACTGGTTCCTTTAAGTGGCTCCTTTGTAATGGCTCAGAAACATCAGCAACATTAATAATAAATAAAAACGGAAAGAAACTGTAACAAAAAAAAAACTGAGATGTTTTGTTTTTTTTTTAACTAGCAAAGAACAAACTATTTAAACACCTTCTTTGGTCAAACGTATTGCATTACAATAATCATTTTCAAGGCTATTTACACTCCGTTGCATTTTTTGTTGAAAAAGCTCAGTTTGTTTTTTGACTTTTTCAGGGGCATCTTTTTTTATTATTACTACTTTTTTATTCCAAATCAAACCTGAAGTAGCTGCTGGTTAATATTAATGATGCTGCTGTGTGTCGTCTCTCCTCCAATCACGTAGCTACCGATGATGCAGTGAATAGCAACAGCCAATCATGTTCTATCATAAAGTGACAGACATGGAGCCATGGACAGAGGATCCAATGATGTCATATCAGTAGGCGGGACTCAGGAGCAGCGGGATAGCGAGACAGAAACGCTGAGTGAAAACTCTCAGAACACCCAGCCGGGCGCGTCCTGAGGTTACTGTTGTTGCCTAAAGTAAATGATCCCAGCACAAATTGACTAATTATTGGTGGGGACATGTCCACACCCATTCAAAGTTGGCAGGGACATGTCCACACCGGTCCTTCAGAAAGTTATGCCTGTGCATTTTAGGTATCTATACTTTACTCCAGTACTTATTTTTCTTCCTACTTCTGACTTCTACTCATTTTCACACCAGTATCTGTACTTTCTATTCCTTACATTTTTAAACAAATGTTACTCGTTCCTCTTGGCTTCGGTTTAATGTTTCTAAATACAGAGATGGGAAGTAACGAAGTACAAATACTTCG
>NW_015152941.1:3909-6665 GCF_000732505.1 Cyprinodon variegatus | reverse complement strand
CTGAACGCAGGTGGAGAAAGACGAGACTCCAGGTTCACTATGACATCTATAAAGAGAGACTTTACAGATATACAAATAAATTTGCCTTGCCTTATACTTTTATACTTTAAGCAGTTTTTGGAGCTCATACTTTTTCACTTTTACTTGAGTAAAGAGGTCAAGTTGATACTTCAACTTTTACCAGAGTGTTTTTAAACTGCAGGATCTATACTTCTACTGAAGTAACTAATGTGTGAACTTTAGACACCACTGGTTACCAGAGCTGTTATCAGTGACACAGAGGGATACATGGGAGGAGACAACAATATCTATGTTTTTATATGGAGCACCTGCAATGCCCTGAAGAAACTAGACAGGTTTCCTGGTGAAAAGACAGAGCCACAGTGCCGCCATTGATGACTGATTACTAAGAAATTTAATAAACTAAACTTACAGAACTCAGAACAGGATAAATAAAACCAGAGCAAAGATGCAGAAGTAAACCATGGAAATGACATCAAGACAGCCCAGGGCTGAATATTATAAATAAAGAGGTTCTGTGGGTGGAAAACAGGTGAACACCTGGTGATGGAGAGGGAGCACAGGTGAAAGGCATCATCCCTGGGAGCAGGAGGAGGTTTAAGGGGTTAAAACATTGGGGTCTTTGGTCAGGGATCAAACTGCTCAGTGTCTGCTTTGATTAAATGTAAATTACTGGAACTTGAATCTAAAAGGTTTACAATAATTCTACTTGGTGATAACATCCTGAAGGTGGAAGCTGATAAAGGTGACTCCATGACATTAGAACATGGGGATTAGGTCTGGAGCTTGATTTTCCTCTGGTGATCCTGTAATCTCTGTAAATTAAAACTATTGGTCGATGGGATAAAACTTTTAAAATGTAATTATTGATCCACAGATCAGAAATATGGTTCCTTAGATCTATATTCCATTTAGCCTCCGGTTTTATTAGCAGTGGAGCAGATTGTTAGTGGGTTTGAAAAACCAGCATGAACCCACTAATTATAGAGTGAAAGTGGTTTATCAGATGCATGTTATCAATCAGCATCTGGCTCCCTTCCCCTTTGGCAAAGAAGCCGACCTGATCCCTCGCAGGCAGCTGGGTGGCCTCTGTGCTCAGGCACCCCCTCCCCCCGTCTGGCCAGCTGATGGGTTTGCTAGGGCCTGGGACAACACAGTGTTTGTAGCACTAAGTTTAAGTATTTCTTTAAAAGAAAAGGTGTTTTTCCCTTACACCAGCTGGCGGATGCTATACTTCAGAATCCCATTGATAAACGCAGAGCTTCTTCCCTTGCTCTGAATGGACATCATTCTTCTGCTATTCTATTACTGGACCTGTTGCTGACTCATCCTCGCTTTGTTTTAAAAATCTAATCATAATCATATCTAATCATAAAATGGCACAGAGTGTTCAGTTTGTGTTCCATTTATACTCAGTTATCTCGGTTAGCTCGGACCGATCTTGGCACAGTTTCTAAAGGCTGGTGGAAATGAGGCTATAGAGCATCACATTAACATGAACTTCATCATTTCAGTGGTTTGTTTCTGGAAAGTTGCTCCTCTTTCTGTTTTTTCCATCTTTAGAGCCAATCAGAGAGCAGCTTTCAGGGCATCATCAGTTACCATGAGAAGCTTCTCTGTGCTCACTGCCTTCAGACGCCCCCTACTGGAGTAGCTCTGTAACACCTAGTAAAGTGGGAGGAGCCTGATTCACACGTTCCTTTGCAGGAGGGTCATGTGACCCACCCACTAACTACTGGATTAGACAGCCAATCACGATGGACCTGTTTTTTATTTTTATTTTAGAACAGCCAATCAGAATGAATCTGGTTTAGCTTCAGAGCAGCCAATCAGAGAGCAGCTGGTCCTGCTGTCATCAGTTCCCAGGAGAAGCAGGTTGTTGGAGGACAGCAGGAGTCCCAGTCATCTGATCTGAGGAGTCTGCTGCTGATAACATCTGGAAACATCTGTCTCTGTGCAGAGAGCTGCAGCATTCAGTCTGCCTGATGGTGGAGATGCTGTTCTAGGAGAACCTGGTAGAACCTTTACTGATGATGCAGCAGCAGGAGATCACACTGATTCAGATGTTATTCTAGATGTTCCTCTTCATTCACTCACTGCCTGTTCTCATCAGCTCTACTGCAGCACCATCCAGGAACATTTAGACATTTAATACCAACATAGGAAGGAAGGTAGAGGAGAGTGTTTTCTTCTCTCTACCATCCTCCTCTAGCTGTCCACTGCTCCTGGTAGACCTGCCTGGATCTGACTAAGCCAACCAGGTGACTCTGAGATTCTCTGGGGTAAAACATGTTTTCAATGACTGATACAGATCAGCCATTCTGTTCAACCTCATTGGTTTGAAGGCTTCCTGTAGCTGCATTACAGGGGAGCAGAAGCAGTAAACTCTCAGTGTCGCCTTTGGACAGAAGGTTTGGATCAACTACAACTACTAAACTACTTTCTGAAACCTGAAGGCTTTTACAAGCCATGAACGAATGGACATTAAGAAATGTAATTGTTTATAATTATTATTTGGCCAAATCCGGCCTGTTAGCATTGGCTTGGACATATGCGCTCTAGATGGTACTGATCTAACAAATAATCTTTACAAGCAGTTAGACATTAGGGTTCAAAATTATTCTGAAACTAACCTGTAGTTAGCAGAAATAAACTATATGAACCATGAAATAATCTAATCCATTTTTATAGCTCCAATTACCAACAACCACTTTATAGATCCATATCAAGCAGAT
>NW_015152941.1:0-1409 GCF_000732505.1 Cyprinodon variegatus | reverse complement strand
AAATGGCAAATGACTTCAGCAATCCCTCACACTAAGCATGCTTGTAGCGACAGTGGAGAGGAAAAACTCCCTTTGAACAGGAAGAAACCTCCAGCAGAACCAGGCTCAGTGTGAGCGGCCATCTGCTCTTTGTGTAAAGAATCACAGAGCGATGCTGAGAAGAAGACAGGAACCATTCAGTAGATTCTTTGGCCTTCTCCTCAGAGCGTTCTGATCAGCTCTCTATCAGACAGTAATCCTTTTTCAGGATGATTCTGCTGCCTTTTCCTGAACGTTAGTGAAGACAAACAAAGCGGTGTGTGTTTGAATGGAGGAAAAAGAAACAATAAATACTGAATGTCTGATTTTTAAACTCAATAACTGGCATCTAGAAATGTTCAGCTGATATCATCTGTTTTAAATCAGTGTTTAATGTGTGTTAGTGTTTCAGGACGTATCGCCCGATGGACCTTACAGGTTTTATGACTTTAATTTTAATAAGACTGATTTAAAGTTGTACTGCTGAATATCTGCTACAACATTTAGTGACAAGAGGAAACAGCCTGGATCTGGTCTGTCTCAGACTCAGACCCACAGTTTAGACCTGCTTCCTGCTGCCGGTGTGTTTTTCTTCTGTCAGTGGATCTGATCCAAACTGAAACTGTCAGCAGCCACAGCAGGAAGCGCAAACAGCAGCTGAGGCAGCCAATCAGAAAATCTGCTGCTGATGACTCACCAGTTACCTGGGAAGCAGCGTTCTGGGTTTGACAACAGAGAAAAGAGGGAGCAGGAGAGCCCCCTGCTGGGATGCTGGTGCTGTGACATCCTGAGACCAGAGTCACACCAAGGTCTGAATCAGGTCAATAAAATGATGAAATGAACTTTTACAGCAGATTTACCTGCAGAATCAGATATTAGATATTTGTATGTGAGATTTTAAGGAGAAAGTTCCATGTGAACGTGGAAAATTCATGATATCAGAGTTCATAGGTTTGATATTTATATACAGGGTGTAAATAACTATTTGGTCATTTTTTAGAAAGGTTAACAATTAATCAAATGTTTTTGGAATTAAACGATTTAGACTGTTTCACTATTGGTACTCACTGCTGGGACTCACTGCTTTATTCTGTCTTTGTCCTTCAGTGCGTGCACACACTCTTTTCTCTGCTCCCTGCTTGCTTGCACTTTCTGGTCCTTTTATCTTCTTTTTATCTCTTAACCAAAACTACAGAAAGTTGGATTTAGTTATTTGATTTATTTTCTTTTATTTCTTTTTAAATATATATATATATTTGTTTATTTTTATTTATTTATTTATTTATTTATTTTTATTTTTTATTTTTCCCCGTGTAGACTATTTTAGTTTTCAGCTACAACAGCCCAGAGGAGGCAGTTATCATGAAAAACGCTGTTATGGAAAGACTTCA
>NW_015152940.1:22598-24591 GCF_000732505.1 Cyprinodon variegatus | reverse complement strand
GTTTGAGATGGTGTTGTGTTTGAGATTAATAATAGTCCGGGGCTCTTTGGGGATTAGAAGGCATCATTCCCCATGGTCTTGCATTGGTATTTCCTGGGGCATGTGGCCCCGGCAGCTGCAGCAATGTAGTAGTTGTGGTAGTAGCCATGCGCCCTTGATCAGCTGTCAGCTGCAGCAATTTCCCTTGCAGGGTGATTATGGTATGCCGTGCCTCCTGAAGTTGACGTGTCAGCTTATTGCACTCTCGGGTCAACCGCAGCATCTTTCCCTTTTCCCTGGTCTTGTATATGCTGCGGCGAAGTGCCTCTATTGGACGATGTGAGAAGGGGTACCTCAGACCCTTCATCATCTTTGAATAAACCTCTTTGCTCATAGAGGTGACCTCAGGCTCCAGGTCGTCGACGGTGCGATAGGTGTTCATTGGACGAGCCAAGAACCCTGTAAGGTGACGATATTCCTCAGCGCTGACCAACATGCCCGCGAAGACCACGTCTCGCTCTTCTGGTGGAGAGGCAGGCCTCATCTCGTTAAGCTCGGTCAGCACGCCTGAAGTGGATGGCAGCTCCTGGAGCGATCTGGCGAGCTGTATCTGGTCCTCCGGATTCTCAGGACTGGCAGGGGTACTGTTTGGGCCGTAGTCGATCCTCAGGGCCCCAGTTGATGGTGGGCTGGACATTGGCTTCCCTCTAGGTGGTGGTGGTTGGTCATCAGGATGCCTTCTAGGAGTCATCATGGGTCTGTTCCACCCCGCAGGTGCGACGCCTGGCCCCCCTGCAGGATCTTCTGGCTGCCTGTCTGTAATATTGGTGCCTGCGGCTGCATCTACTTGTGTGCCTACCAACACGTGTGAAGATTTTTCCTCTATTTTCATACTGTTGCCATTCCTCTGAGGGTACGGGGAATGGGCCATAATAAGACTCCGCCATTTTCAATATTCTGCATTTGAAAACATAGTGTAGCATAATTATGTATCATCATGAGGTATATTATCTCCTAAATCTATGGATAATTCAGCATGCAAATTACTATATCTACATGAGTAAGTATGTGACTCATTGTCATGCATATTAATATATATATATATACATATATACAATTTTGATATTTTTAAAGAAATGCATGTACCTGGTAGGGGTGAGAGGGGATCATGGTTATGTTTTATATGACTTGGTCTAATTGTATTTCTACAATTGGGAATTGACCAGTTACACTTACAATAAGTTTTGAGAGCAGTCCCCAAATGAGGGGTATGACGCAGCAAATAACTATCAATATTATCGCTCCTAGAATCATCCCTGCTGCCTTAAGATATCTTCCCCATCCAAGCTTATTGAACCAATCTCAGAATCCCTTCAACTGAGCGTTCCAATTGGACTGCAGCACATGTTCATCTCTCATGTGTTTCATTTCCTGTAGGACTCCTGTGAGGCTGCCGTTAAAATCTGTATGCATGGGAATTAAAGTACAACAATCTTCCCCGATGTAATCACATATTCCTTGGTCCCCAGCCATGCGGGATTCCAGCACGAATCTATTTTGTAGAACCATTAGTGAAGTAGCATGCAATTGATCCTTTACTAGATCTACACCCTTTATTGTAAAATTTATAAACCTTTGTTGATTATACCATAGGAGATTCACCCATCTACTATTTCGGGCTATGTACTCCCCCATCTGGTACTACCTGTTCACAACGTATGGTGGCCTTGAGACTTGTTTTACATATCTTAACGTGGCTAGTGATGTTCCCGTTTGCTGTCGGTGGGTACCATGGTTTTTTACTACATTTCACCATTTTATCTGTTGTCCACATCAGGCTAGAGGATCTATCGATTACTTCTTCTATTTCTTCTCCTCGGGCTATACAAAACGGAAAAATCAAGTCAGCTGATTTCTGTACTACTGGAGGGAGGAAGAACGTACTCATTACATCGTTTATTAAGGAGTTCAGTGCTCTGGGGCATGCTGTCAGGTCTTTTGACCATGATTCAGT
>NW_015152940.1:18120-20043 GCF_000732505.1 Cyprinodon variegatus | reverse complement strand
TATTAATTCCACGACAGCTTGCCCATATGCACTGTCAGTATAGATGGTCACTCTTTTACCAGTAGCCAATTTTCATGCAGCTGTTAATGCCTTTATTTTTGCCAACTGGGCAGAGCAAAGTTGGTCAAGGCTCACCGACTGCACCTTGGTATAGGTCCCGTCGGGGTCAAGCCTGACCACTCCATATCCAGCTTTGTTCCCTGTCTCGCCTCTGACGCATGATCCGTCTACAAAAAGCATCAGATCAGATGGGATTGGATGATTGTACAAATCCTCCCTTACCTTCATGAAGGTGTCCGTCTCCTGGAGACAATCATGGGGCTCACCTTCTGTGGGCAATACCATTCTTGTGGCTGGGTTGATTGTGGTACAGCGTTGTATTGTCAGGTCAGGTCTTGAAAGCAGAGCTTCATAACCTGTTCAACGAGCTTGGGTTATCACAAAGTGTGAGCTTGTGAGCAGTGCATGTAATTGATGTGATGTATAGAAGATAACAGGGTGGCCCATAGAAATAACTGAGGCCTTTTTGATATGCGAAGGCTGCTGCTGCCAAGCCCTGGTAGCAGGGAGGCAGGCCTTCTTCGACACCATCCAGTTTTGTGCTGTAATAAGAAATTAGCTGTTTACCTGTGGGGGTGTCTTGCATCAATACTGCACATGCATACCCTTGTCGCTCAGCCACATACAGATGGAATGGTTTGCCGTAATCTGGATTGGCCAGAGCAGGAGCAGTTTGGAGATCTTGTTTCAGCAGCTGGAACGCACCCTCTGCCTCGTCTGTCCATTGTAAATGAGCCGACTGGTGTCCTTGACCTGCGGCTTTAATCAGTGCTCTTAGTGGAGCCGTTTTGATGGCATAATCCACACCCACGGTCTGCTGTAACCTGCCATGCCAAGGAAAGACAACATGTGACCAACAGTCTGAGGTTTGGGCAATTGAGTTATGGCTTCTAGTTAGGACGGTGCAATAGACCTCTTGTCCCCACTGAGTTGCCTGCCGAGATACTCCACTGTTTGCTGGCAGAATTGCAATTTTTGTTTACTTACTTTGTGTCCTCCTTCTGCCAATGCCGTCAACACTGTAATCGAGTCTCTCTCACACTGCTCTTTAGAAGCAGAACAAATCAAAATGTCATCAACATACATCAACATTGTAGATGGTATGTCAAGGTGAGTTAAATCATTCGCCAGTACACGATTGAAAATTGATGGCGAGTGTACAAAACCCTGTGGCAATCGTGTATACGTATATTGTTGGCCTTTGTACGTAAATGCAAACAAATACTGGGAATCTGGATGGACCGGTACACTGAAAAATGCTGAACACAGATCAATCACAGTAAACCATTTTATGCCCGGGGGTATATTACTCAATAGTGTGTGGGGGTCTGGTACTACTGGTATTTCTTCTGCTACAATAGCATTGATTAATCTTAGGTCATGGACTAGTCTATAGTCATTACTGTTAGGTTTTCTAATGGGAAAATGGGTGTGTTACTGGGACTTACTGTTGGTTTAAGAACTCCTGCTGTGTCTAATCCTGTAATGATGGGTTGTATACCTTCTACCGCTTCTCGTTTAAGTGGGTACTGTCTTTGGAAGGGTAATTTAACATTTAAATTTATGGTGAACTTGATGGGATTTGCTGATTTTACTAATCCTACATCTGTTTTACTTTTAGACCATACCTGCTCTGGAACTTGTTCTAATAATGATTCATGTTCCTCAGCCACTGCCATTTGTCTTTTCCCAGGAACTTTAATGTGTTCTGCCATTACTTCATCAGCTTGTGAATATGAGATTTTGAAGAACAGTCCATCTTTTTATATGGTAATGCAGTCCCACACTGTGTCAACCCATGCGGTGACTTGCTTGGCTTCTTGAACCATTGGTCCTAGGTCATGTGACTCATGTGACTACTTG
>NW_015152940.1:12936-14872 GCF_000732505.1 Cyprinodon variegatus | reverse complement strand
GTGCTTATTCACTAACCTTTATAATCTTTAATTACTTTTATTTTAATTTTTTCTTCTTCTTAATCTTTAGGTCTCTACAATTTGAGTTAGGATCTCTAATAGAACAAATTTATCACATTATTTTATACTTTTTACTAAGTATTTTGTATTGTTACTCTATAATTTATTTTATGTATAATATAATTTATAATAATATATGTTTATAATATATATATTATCATATAACACTTATAACCTATTTTGTAATTTTATATTGGGACCTTGTTATTTTATTTTATTCTTTTAACTATGTATTTTTATAGTTACTACTTCTGTTAATTTTTATTTTACATTTTTAACTATATTTTATAATTATTAATTCTGTTAATTTATTATTATACCTTTTAAGTTTTATTATTATTCACCCCTTACTCCCCCTTAGTAATTAACTCTTTCACGCTTCAAACAGACAATGACACACAAGACAAATGATTATGTATTTACAATGCACTCCTTGTGCTTTTTACGCTGCAGGCCTCTTACTCTTACAGCAACTTTTCCTCACTGTCTCCTACAGTGGCACACGTGTTTTACCTGCCGTCGGGGTCCACCCAGGTAACTGGAAATGGACAACGTTCCCGTAGAGCGGTACTATTGTCTCGGGCTATCGCTTAGCCTGGCTATCCTCACTTAGCCTACCAATACTTATTCAACACAAATATAGAACATACACTAATACCTTCTCTGCTTCCACAGACTATGTCAGGCGCCTTGACCGGTCTGTCCCTCTTTGTCTATTGTTAATTTCAAAACTTAACACAGAACAGTTCAAATACAGAATAGTTCAAACATTAATCTATACCTAATGAACAATGCATTCACATATATCATCAATACATTCATACCATACATTCATACACACATACCTTTGGACCGCTCTCCAGCTTAGTCTGCCTTTTGTATATTCTTATGTAAGTATTATTTAATTTGGAAAATAATTATTAAATTTGGAATACTAGGTTCTTTTAGGAGAGCTTGGTGGTGCCTGACGCCCACAAGCAGTCGCTGGAGGCTGGTTTCCCACTAATTTAGAAAATTATAACAAATTGTATCTCACCTGTAAGTTGGTGGATAGTGGGCCCTTGGGGGTTCCTGGCCTCCAACTCGTGCCTGCAGGTCGTCCGACGCCTGAGCTTCCTCCTGGCTGGCTCGCCAAAATGTAGCTTGCATGACTAAAATAATTTTCTGGTGGGTTATTTATTTATTAATTTTTTTTTATTTTGTCGGTTCCGAACCTAATAGTTTTGGAGACCCTGCAGACGCATTAGGAAGGCTGTCTGCTGGATCAACGCTGCAGTCATTGACCCACAGACATATCTCCCCCGCTGCTGCAAATTCAAGCTGTCTCCCTCTAAACTGTGTTTCATTAGCTTTTGGACGCACAAACAACTTAAAAAACCCACAAACATAACTTTAAAGACAGAAACACATAACATAAACGGAAAAACACAACATTAGATCTATTTATTTAGGTTTTCATCATATCTACTTTGGGCATGTATCATACCTACACCTTGCCATTTGGAGCTCATGTATTTATTAATTAATTTTTTATCTATTTTTGCTACTTCCACACACCACCTATTTCATACTTTTACTTCCACTCCTACAAGTATTTTAAATAACATGGATAAATCTGACACAAACCTTCATCGCTTTTATGATCTTCTCGATACTCTTTAGTTATTTTATTCTTAAGGTCTATTATTTATTATTTTGGAATAGAGGCATCCCTCAAACCCATATTTTTTAAAAACCATATATTCAAGCCTTTATTTTTTGTTGGATTCTGCGCTTTTACAAACTTCGAATCGTAGATTCTAAATTATCACAAATTTTACTTTGACCTTTACCCATTTTAAAGAATTTAGTCCAGTACAAACACTTAGGGTATTCT
>NW_015152940.1:8402-11602 GCF_000732505.1 Cyprinodon variegatus | reverse complement strand
CCCCCCCTGCTGATCAGAATCCTCTCTGAGCAGGTATTTTACCCCGTCATCTGTAAACTGCAAATTTCCTGGATCAACTCGAACTGTTCTGTCCTCCCCCAGTGGTCTCCCTCCCGTGACCAGTCTGAAGAACCCAGAACCAGTGCATCGTTTAATTGTGAACATTGTAAATAAATCATTTAAACTTTTTCCCTGTTTCAAGAGTGGTTTCTGCATGTGGGTTAGACGCCTTGAACCCAACATGACAAATGTGGTCGACGTCACCCCACATGTCTGCATGTGGAAAGAGTAGAGGAACCTGAAGAAAGGACAACTGAGGACTTGGTTTCTCAGCTGAGAATGCAAACAAAGAATTATAAAGTCTTGACCCATTTACTCACGAGAAAGACATCTGCAACGTCCTGCATAGTACCAGTCTTCGTGTCAGTGGTGTCCCAACCGCAGAAAGAAATACTCAATATGCCCTGCTCGATACTCAGAGTGACTCATCCTTTATTTTAGGAGATTTGGCCTTAGAATTAAACTTAGACAATCAACCAGTGCAGTTAATACTCAGCACAATGACCTCTGTTAACACAGTTGTGGCAAGTAAACTTGCTAGCAACCTGCAGGTGCATAGCTTTAACTCTGACACTCATGTTAAAATAAAACAAGTCTACTCTCGTCATTTTATCCCAGTTGATAAGTCCAGCATTCCCACAAGAGAAACTGCACTTCACTTCACACCAGTTACAGCCACTACAAGATTGTGAAGTGGGTTTGCTAATAGGCTATGACTGTCCATCAGCACTAGCCCCCCTAGAAGTTCTTACAGGACAACTTACTGAGCCTTTCGCACAAAGAACCATACTTGGTTGGAGTATCATTGGGTCTAGTAATCCCCACTTAGACAGAGTTATGTGCATCGAATCAAAGTTAAAGCAATGCCCACACCCTCTACAGCTGATGTGCTAAAAGTCTTGGAGTCAGACTTCAATGAGAGAAACTATGAAGATAAGTACGTATATGTTTGAGTTATTATGATTTCTGTCGTTTTTATCAATTTATTCATTTATATGTTTTATATTGCTCTCAATCATTTGTTTTTCTATGTTACTCTCATCAGTGGAAATAGTGTATGCAGGTCATAAGACGGTCAAATGTTTTGCAAGAATGCTTTCCTGTTTTTCATTTGAGAAACACAGAAGTGGAAGTTAATAACCCCGACACCTTTTTTAAAACCAGACAAGTTCCCTTTCTTAAAAGTTCGTGCTATGTCTAAGAGGTTGCGTAATCGAAACTAACGCCTGCTGTTGTAATGTGTTGACTGCTCAATAAAAAGCCCGGCAAGTGTCGAGCCAAGTGAAGATACAGAGAGTGATCCTTCAACTCTGTCTATTTTCCCTTTGCAAAGCACGGTCAGGAAAAATCTTACACTGTCTTTGTTTCATTTTTTATAGGTTAAAGTTGGGGAAACTTAACAACCCTAACAGTATCTAAGGAGGACGTCTATTTTTTAGAGCTCCTCAGTGACACAGTAAAGTAGAGAGATGATGGACATTACCAGATGCCCCTTTCTTTCAGGGATAACAAGCCACCAGCCCTTCCCAACTAGCTAGCTACAGTTCGACTGCACCACCTAAAGAAAAGCTCAAATCTGACAAACAGTATCATGAGCATTACAGTGCATTTATGAGAGACATTATCAGCAGTGGTTATGCAGAACTAGTCCATCCTGTGACTGATGAGACTGTATGGTATATCCCACATCATGGGGTGTACCACCTCAAGAAGCCGACAAAGTTAAGAGTAGTATTTTACTGTTCTACCAGGTTTCTTGATGTCTTGCTGAATGATACTCTTTTCACAGGAACTGATATGATTAACTCGTTGGTGGGAGTGCTCTGTCGTTTCAAAAAAGAGAATATGGCTATCGCCTGTGACATTGAAAGAATGTTTCATCAGTTCTTTGTTTGTCCAGAAATGCGTAACTACTTACGATTTCTATGGTGGCCGGATGGAGATTTAGACATAGAGCCTAAAGAGTAGAGGATGGCTGTACATTTGTTTGGGGCTGGATCCTCCCCCGGATGTGCCAATTTTGGCCTTAAGTATCTAGCACAGCAGCACAGATTAGACTACCCAAAGGCTTTAGATTTTGTGGAAAAGAAGTTTTACGTAGATGATGGCTTGACAAGTGTTCCATCTGTCAAAGAGGCTCAGGAGCTCATCACTGAAGCACAAGCCCTTTGCAAACGTGGAGGTTTACACCTGCACAACTTCAATTCCAACCAAAGTGACGCCCTGTCTCATCTTGCACCCTGAGGAAGAGCAACCAAAACACACAACCTCAAACCTGATACTTTATATGAAGGCCATGTGCTTGGAATGCAGCGGTCAATCAAAGCTGACCCGTTCAGTTTCAATGTAAACACAAAGAACCAGCCTCCCACTCGTCGGAGCATACTGTCAGTGATTTCATCTTTGTATGACCCACTAGGGTTTGTAGCCCCCTTTTGCTTGAGTGGTAAAAGTATAGTACAGGAGCTCTGCCATAAAGGCATCGGATGGGATGATCCCATTCCTGACAACCTACGCTCAAGGTGGGAGGACTGGAAAAATAGTTTGGAAAAGCTCAAATCAGTCATAGTACCCAGATGTTACCATCCACCAGAACTAAAGGACATCATTAAAGTGGAGTTGCATCACTTTTCTGCTGCCAGTAGCATTGGCTATGGGGCATGCTCCTACATTAGGTTCAAAAGTGATGACAACAAAGTACACTGTAGTCTGGTCATGGCTAAAGCTAGAGTCGCACCTACCAAAGTTACAAGCATCCCACGACTAGCACTATCAGCTGCAGTCATCTCTGCCCAAATCAGTGTAATGATAAAATCAGAGCTTGAGATACACATTGATGAGGAGTTCTTTTGGACAGACTCCCAAGTTGTTCTAGCTTATACAGTGGGGCAAAAAATTATTTAGTCAGCCACCAATAGTGCAAGTTCTCCCAATTAAAAGATGAGAGAGGCCGGTAATTTTCATCATAGATATACCTCAACAATGAGAGACAAAATGAGAAAAAAAAATTCAGAAAATCACATTGTCTGATTTTTAAAGAATTTATTTGCAAAATATGGTGGAAAATAAGTATTTGGTCAGTTACAAACAACCAAGATTTCTGGCTCTCACAGACCTGTAACTTCTTCTGTAAGAAGCTC
>NW_015152940.1:6138-7418 GCF_000732505.1 Cyprinodon variegatus | reverse complement strand
GAGCTTCTTACAGAAGAAGTTACAGGTCTGTGAGAGCCAGAAATCTTGGTTGTTTGTAACTGACCAAATACTTATTTTCCACCATATTTTGCAAATAAATGCTATAAAAATTAGACAATGTGATTTTCTGGATTTTTTTTCCTTATTTTGTCTCTCATAGTTGAGGTATATCTATGATGAAAATTACCTGCCTCTCTCATCTTTTTAAGTGGGAGAACTTGCACTATTGGTGGCTGACTAAATACTTTTTTGCCCCACTGTATCAACAATGAGGCATTAAGATTTCATGTCTTTGTTGCGAACCACGTCCAGCTGATTAGGCAGATTACAGATGCTAAGCAGTGGCACTATATTGACACAGCTCAAAATCCAGCAGATCATGCTTTCAAAGGCCTTAGTGCATAGGAAATCATGAAAACTTGCTGGTTGTCTGGCCCAAAGTTTCTGTGGGAACAAGAGATTTCCTTCCCAGCCACCCACTTAGCTGCTCAGGTGCTGGTGGGAGATCCTGAAGTTAAAGTAGTCAAAACCTTAACAACTCAAACAAGCGAGCAAGACATCACCCTCAGTTGTTTTGGAAGGTTTGTGAGCTGGTCTATGCTACTTAAAGTGGTTGCAAGAATAAAAAGACTGAAAAATATATCCCAGCATGGTAATGGTATTACAGTGGATGAATGTAAAAGAGCTGCTGATATAGTAATACAACTTCTCCATCAGCAAGCCTTTCATCAGGAGCTGAAGTTGCTGAACACAGATGAAAGCTTTTCAAGCTCTAGCCCTCTTTTCCTGCTGGATCCCATTCTAGATCATGGACTTCTCAGAGTTGGCGGAAGACTGAAAAACTAAATGCTTTGCAAAGAACTGAAAAACCCAATCATCCTCCCGAAAGATCATCATATTACAACATTGATCATAACTCACTTTCATGAAAAGATTTGTGATCAAGGCAGAAGCCAGACACTCATGGAAATCAGAACAAATGGGTTTTGGGTGATTAGTGGGAGCAAGCAAATTGCAAAGCTAATAAGCAAATGTGTTCAATTTCATCAATATCAATATCATCAAAGGACAAAATAAAGTTCTAAGTGAACTGCGTCTGATGGTGCTACAAAATAGAATGGTTCTGGACATGTTAACTGCTAGTCAAGGTGGTGTTTGTATTTTGATTGGAACTACCTGTTGTACTTACATATCTACACTCACCGGCCACTTTATTAGGTACCCCATGCTAGTAACGGGTTGGACCCCCTTTTGCCTTCAGAACTGCCTCAATTCTTCGT
>NW_015152940.1:1440-2881 GCF_000732505.1 Cyprinodon variegatus | reverse complement strand
ATCCTTTGGGGGTGACGTTTGCCAATGCTGAACCCTTTTCCCCCAATATGACACACCCCCTCACCCTGTGGAAGCAGGCTGGTACTTGTGTGGAGGCAACAAAGTCTACCCCTCCTTACCAGTCAATTGGTCAGGTACATGTGCACCAGTGTCCATTGGCTTGGGAAAACATAGAGACTATGGACTACACACTGAAATCTCTGGTGAATATCACAGTGGATATCAACAAAGGACAAAGTAAAGTTCTAAGTGAACTGCGTCTGATGGTGCTACAAAATAGAATGGTTCTGGACATGTTAACTGCTAGTCAAGGTGGTGTTTGTATTTTGATTGGAACTACCTGTTCTACTTACATATCTAGTGAAAATGAAACTCATATTGAAGATGCTATGAATGCTGGTGATAATCAGGGTACTCAGTGGGACTTCTGGACATGGCTAACCACAGGTCCATGGTGGCACTGGATTCTTAAAATCCTAAGCCCAATTATTGTGATTCTCATATTGTACTGCCTTTTTGCTATGTGTGTGTTTCCATGCATTAAGTCAATAGTTAATAGAGTTATAGGAAATGCTATGCCTCAATTCCAGTTGCTACATGATGCTGAACCTCTGGAGCAAGAAACAGCTTTTTTTTTTTTTTATAAAATAAAATAAAAGGGGTAACGGAGTGACGGACCCACCGAAAATGCAGAAAGCAAGTGGTGGAAATCCTGAAGTAAGATGTGTTACCTCTTATGAATAAAATGTAAAACAGGAGGGAGATGTTGGAGTTATTATGATTTCTGTTGTTTTTATCATTTTATTCATGTATATGTTTTATATTGCTCTCAATCATTTGTTTTTCTATATGTTACTCTCATCATTGGAAATAGTATATGAAGGCCATAAGACGGTCAAATGTTTTGCAAGAATGCTTTCCTGTTTTTCATTTGAGAAGCAGAGAAGTGAAAAGTCATAACCCCGACACTTGGTATAAAGCGTATGCTGAAACCAGGCAAGTTCCCTATCTTAAAAGTTCATGCTATGTCTAAGAGATTGCGTAATCGAAACTAATGCCTGCTGTTGTAATGTGTTGACTGCTCAATAAAAAGCCTGGCAAGTGTTGAGCCAAGCGGTGATGCAGAGATTGATACTGTGCTCCCCTTTGCAAAGCATTTCAGGAAAAATCCCACAATGTCTTTGTTTAATTTTTTATAGGTTAAAGTTGGGGAAACTTAACAACCCTAACACTTATCTTAAGAAAAAATGACTTATCCAAATTTAGATTTTTTTTCCAGTGTGAGGGTGGGTCTATCAAAGGACTGCCAAAGATCGCTGCCTTTAAGAGTGATGTACTGCAGGCGTCTTTATTGCTGTTTATGTCCTTTGCAGCTTATAACTAAGTCCTTTTCACTGGTTTCTTCCTGTTAAAAGGGAGTTTTTCCTCTCCACTGTCGCTA
>NW_015152940.1:0-1110 GCF_000732505.1 Cyprinodon variegatus | reverse complement strand
TCCGAGACGTCACTCATTTCTTATTCTTCTTAATCTTTAGCTGCTGGGGACATTCACCTAAAGGAAAACAAACACAAATTAGGATTTTCTTCAACCACAAATGAAAATGAAATGAAATTAATGTCCTCTTTCCCCAAACTTGTTTAATGATCAATCCAAATATTTTTGGTATAGTTCAGTTTACAAAACGCTTTCGGACACTTTTACCACATTTTTAAAATGCGAATATTAGGCTTTTGCTGCATTAAGAAAAATTTTTCTACAAAGTTTATATATTGTCTTAAATGACTAAGATGCTCTGAGAGTGAACAAGAAACAAGCTCAATCTGATTTGTTTTATTAAAGAAGTTTCAGGTCAGATTTGCAATCAGCTTTAGGACAGAATGAGAGATGGTTGTAAAGAGGGGTGAATGAAGCCATATTTGCTAATAAGGAAAAGACGCTTCAGCTTCCAAGCATTTTCCATGTGCTTCTATAGTCCTTTAGTTATTTTTTTATTCCAAAGGAATCAATTAATCTCATTTATCATGATTTAACAAAGGAAAAGTTCGGCTTGTTCTTTGATTGGCATCTGACTTGGAATGAGGAGGATCATTTTACCAAGGTTTTAGTAAAAACCTAAATTACTACATATGAAAATGTCATTGATAAAAACAAACTATTTCCTGGAAGTTAGTGTGGATTTGGATCACAGAGACAAACAGCTTAGGCAGTCCTGAAAGGAATAGAAGAATATTTTCTGCTGTTCACTGATTTGACCGTACCTCATCTATTGTGTTGAAGCCTGGCGTAACACCTACAGAACATCACTCAAACCATTATGCATTGTCCTGAAAAGAGCCATTAGAATAATTCAGGCTACTATGACCACATTAATCCATTATTTCTTAAATTCTCTGATCTGGTAGATTTCAAATCTCACAACTAATGGATAAAGCTAGAATAAAGAGCTACCAGTCAGCATTCAGTCAGCAGGGAGGCTGACTGAATGCTGACTTGCAGGGATACGAATTTTAAACTGAATAAACATAAAAAGCCTTTTGATAAATAGTGTGAAAATGTGGAAGAAAGTCCACATTACATATATATATATATATATATATATATATA
>NW_015152939.1:23426-24595 GCF_000732505.1 Cyprinodon variegatus | reverse complement strand
GAAGAGTGATAGAAGAGCAAAAGAAAAGTGATAAAAAAGTGATAGACGAATAATAGAAAAGTGATAGAAGAGGGATAGAAGGGTAATGGAAGAGTGATAGAAGAGCAAAAGAAAAGTGATAAAAAAGTGTTAGACGAGTAATAGAAAAGTGATAGAAGAGGGATAGAAGTGCATACACGTGATATAAGAGTGATTGAAGAGCAAAAGAAAAGTGACAGAAGAGTGATAGAAAGGTAATGGGAGAGTGATAGAAGAGGGATAGAAGAGCAACAGAAAAGTGATAGAAGAGTAATAGACGAGTAATAGAAGGGTAATAGAAGAGTAATAGAAGAATGATAGAAGAGGAAAAGAAGAGCAAAAGGAAAGTGATAGAAAAGTGATAGAAGAGCAAAAGAAAAGTAATACAAAAGTGATAGATGAGTAATAGAAGAGTGATAGAAGAGCAAAAAAGGTGATAGAAGAGTAATAGAAGAGTGATAGACGAGTAAAAGAAGAGTGATAGAAGAGGGATAGAAGGGTAATGGAAGAGTGATAGAAGAGGGATGGAATAGCAAAAGAAGAGGGATCGAAGGGTTATGGAATAGTGATAGAAGAACAAAAGAAAAGTGATAGAANGAATAGTGATAGAAGAACAAAAGAAAAGTGATAGAAGAGTAATAGAAGAGTGATAGAAGAGCAAAAAAGGTGATAGAAGAGTAGTAGAAGAGTGATAGACGGGTAAAAGAAGAGTGATAGAAGAGGGATAGAAGGGTAACGGGAGAGTGATAGAAGAGGGATTGAAGAGCAACAGAAAAGTGATAGAAGAGTGATTAGAGGGCATTAAAGGAGGGAGGAAAAAAGCCCCCCCCACATAGATGTATCACCCGTCCGTTTCCAAAGCAGACAGGAGAGAAACATTTCTGCTCTTTCACTTGATGTTTGTTGTTGAAACAGGAATACAAATTTAAACAAGTGGAAATGTAAAAATCTGCTTTTCCTAAACTCATTTTGACAACACTTCCTGAACTACACATGTAGAGGAGATTTTATTAAAATGTTCTTAAATTAAATAAATAGGATCACCTCCTTCAGGTTCAGAGTCAGAATCAAAGTCGGGATCAGGGCCAGAGTCAGAGAGTCAGAATCAAAGTCGGGATCAGGGCCAGAGTCAGGATCATGATCGGGATCAG
>NW_015152939.1:11458-20509 GCF_000732505.1 Cyprinodon variegatus | reverse complement strand
GATCATGACCAGGATCAGGGTCCGAGTCGGGATCAGGGTCAGAGTAAGGATCAGGATCAGGGTCTGAGTCAGGATGATGATCGGGAACAGGATCAGGGCCAGGATCAGGATCAGGGTCCGAGTCAGAATCATGATCAGGATCAGAGTCAGGATCATGACCAGGATCAGGGTCCGAGTCGGGATCAGGGTCAGAGTAAGGATCAGGATCAGGGTCTGAGTCAGGATGATGATCGGGAACAGGATCAGGGCCAGGATCAGGATCAGGGTCCGAGTCAGAATCATGATCAGGATCAGAGTCAGGATCATGACCAGGATCAGGGTCCGAGTCGGGATCAGGGTCAGAGTAAGGATCATGATCAGGTTCAGGGTCCGAGTCAGAATCATGATCGGGATCAGAGTAAGGATCATGATCGGGATCAGGGTCCGAGTCAGAATCATGATCAGGATCAGAGTCAGGATCATGACCAGGATCAGGGTCTGAGTCGGGATCAGGGTCAGAGTAAGGATCATGATCAGGATCAGGGTCCGAGTCAGGATCATGATCGGGATCAGAGTAAGGATCATGATCGGGATCAGGATCAGAGTTAAGATCAGGGTCAGGATCATGATCAGGGTCAGAGTCAGGATCATGATCGGGATCAGGATCAGGGTCAGAGTAAGGATTAGGATCAGTGTCCCAGTCAGGATCATGATCGGGATCANAGTCAGGATCATGATCGGGATCATAGTAAGGATCATGATCAGGATCAGTGTCAGAGTCAGGATCATGATCGGGATCAGGATAGGAGTTAGGATCAGGGTCAGGATCATGATTGGGATCAGGGTCAGAGTCAGGATCATGATCGGGATAAGGATCAGGGTCAGAGTAAGGATTAGGATCAGGATCAGGGTCCGAGTCAGGATCAGGATCGGGATCAGAGTAAGGATCAGGATCAGGGTCCAAGTCAGGATCATGATCGGGATCAGGATCAGGGCCAGAGTCAGGATCATGATCAGGATCAGGGTCCGAGTCAGGATCAGGATCGGGATCAGACTAAGGATCAGGATCAGGGTCCAAGTCAGGGTCATGATCAGGATCAGGGTCTGAGTAAGGATCATGATCGGGATCAGGATCAGGGTCAGAGTCAGGATCATGATCGGGATCAGGGTCAGAGTCAGGATCAGGACCAGGATTGCGGTCAGGGTCAGGATCAGGACCAGGATTGGGGTCAGGGTCAGGACCAGGATTGGGGTCAGGGTCAGGATCATGATCGGGATCAGGATCAGGGTCAGAGTTAGGATCATGATCGGGATCAGGGTCAGAGTAAGGATCATGATCGGGATCAGGGTCCCAGTCAGGCTCATTATCGGGATCAGAGTAAGGATCAGGATCAGGGTCCAAGTCAGGATCATGATCAGGATCAGGGCCAGAGTCAGCATCAGGTTCCGAGTCAGGATCATGATCAGGATCAGGGTCCGAGTAAGGATCATGATCGGGATCAGGGTCAGAGTCAGGATCATGATCGGGATTAGGATCAGGGTCAGAGTCAGGATCATGATCAGGATCAGGGTCAGTGTCAGGATCGTGATCGGGATCAGGATCAGGGCAAGAGTCAGTGTCAGGATCGTGATCGGGATCAGGATCAGGGTCAGAGTCAGGATCATGATCGGGATTAGGGCCAGGACCAGGATCGGGGATTACAGTCTTTTGCAGATTCTTCTCGTTACCTTGCTGTTGAGCTGGTTGAGGCTGTTGGTGATTTCAGGCGGGATTTCTCCTCCATGAGCCTTGATGTCATCAATGTCCTCTGTATTGACCTTAACCTGAAATCAGAACCCAGACCAGATTAAAAGCTGTGGGCCCAGAGGGACCAGTTCATCTACCACAGAACCCAGTCAGAATAAACCCAATTCCATTTGATCTGCTTTAAAGGAGCGAATAATAAACTTTCCCTGGATCATCCAGGAGCTGGAACAGTTGAAGCTGTTGTTGTCTCTCTCTGGGTGTGAATGAGTGGGTCTGGGGAGGCGGAGTCAGACATCCAGAGGGAAGCAACAGTGTTATGGTTTCAGAGCGTCTACAGGGATGACCTCAGGTTTTATTCAGACATCATGTGATGATGTTTATCATGAGGGACAGAAACAGGTCTGACTCCCTGACGTTACACATTTGAACCATCAGTTTATGGTTTAATGAGCAGACTGGGTTAAAGGACAAAGGAGAGATAAAATGAATCCTGTCTAATCACCCAATCCAGCTTCACTGTCATTATTTAGCCTGTAAGCCTTTAATTAATCAAACTGCTTCTATCCAGTGGCTCCTCAAGCAGCTGAACTTTGACCTCCCTGGGTGTGAGCCTCATCCTGTTAATCATTACAGACTTTATGGGAACCTTTTCAAATCTGATGAGACCAGATCTTTCCAGAAGGCTGAGCCGATGTTTTCCGTCCCAGTAGTTTGGTGTTCTCCTGGTTTCCTTCACTGACTCAGAAACTGTGACAGATGCATCATTAGAAAGGCTGCTCACCTCTGGACTAAACATAGAACTGCTTTTCTAGAGTTTAGGAACATTTTCTGGCATCAATCTTCAAGAACGTCTGTGAGAACTAAGGTCTTAGAGGAGCAGCTGCTGGAGCCACGGCCCAGCGAGCTGCAGGCCTCCACTGGATTCACCATCAATCCAGCTGCAGGTTACCACTGCATCAATCCAGTGGTAACCTGCAGCTCGCTGCTGGACTAATCCAGTGGTAACCTGCAGCTGGATTGATGGTAAATCCATATGAGGCCTGCAGCTGCTGGAGCCACGGAGCAGCAGGTGATCCTCTAAGGCCTCGGTGCTCCCAGAAGTGCTTGAAGCGTGATCCCCGGTGTGACGCTGACAGGTCCAGGGTCGTCCTGATGCGCCTGGTTTGGTCCGGGTTATTCTCTCATTGGTGGAAGCCAGAGATGAATCTGTTTCCTCTGCTGGATTAGATCAGCTGAACCTACCTGGCTGAGCAGCTGGATGAGGTCTTCATCTCCCACCTTGACCCGGCCGGAGGAGGACGGCTGGAAGCGGATGTCTTTGTTGTCCCCCGTGGTGAACACGAGGTGACCGTCGTCTGACTTGATGCGAGGCCTACAGACAGATCATCCCATCAGACACAGCTTCATGCAGGAGGTGGGCTCTAAAGGACCCTCTCCATCCACACTCACTGTGCCAGCTGATCGCTGTCCCTGGCCTCTCCTGGTGGTCTGTAGAGCAGCAGGAGGAGGAAGGCGAGCAGCCATGAGGGCTGCATTGCTCCGGCCATGGAGAAGGGTTGGTTGGTGCTCCGTCTGAGCAGTTCTACTGGAGCGTCCTGCTGTGCTGGGCTCTAATACTCACCTTTATGGCTCTGACCTGAACAGCAAAGCATAAAATCTGTTTCCTAAAGCCGTGGTGGTTTATCATTCTATGCCTCTCACATGACTCTCAGAGATCAGTAACCGGCTTCATGTGACGTTCTGAACGACACAAATAAAAACACAGCCTGAGCATCAGCTGCAGGCGTCTCTTCTATAACTACATCTTTACACTTTGCTCTCACCGTTTACATTCTACATTTATGAGATCAGGAGCAACTCCAGGATTAGATTCTCTGGATCCAGCAGTGAGTTTGTCTGCTGTGTGAGCAGCAGCTATAGGGCAAACATTAACTCCGGTCCTGAGACTGATAAAGAACACCTGCTGACTCCCCTCATGGTTTTCTGCAGTCAGCAGCAGCCTGATGAAAGGTGCCTGCAGGCAGGTTTATCTCCTAAACCACCATTTGTCCTTCATTAAAGACTGCAGAAAACCGACCGTCTGATGAATCAGGAAGACCACCTCGTGTTTCCAGGTCTGTCCTGTTCATAGACTCCTAACCCTGGATGGTTGTTCCTTACCTTCCTGAACTCCAGCTACTGAAGCTCCTCCAAGCCTGTTTTAATAAGGAAAGTAAAAGCAGGATAAAAACCCTTCAAGGCAGAGCTGGAGATGGCCAAAAGGCACGCAGGCGATGCTGACCTTCTACACCTCACTATCCACTAAACCCCCAGGCTTAATAAACCTCCAGTCCACCACCTCCGTCTCTGCAGGTCATCCTGCCGGGTCATTAGAGGTCAGGGAGAGGTCACTGCGGCCCACAGGATCATGGAACAGTTTGCCTCCAGCTCTGACCGCTGGTTCACAGGTAAACCTGCTGTCTAATGTTAGCCTTAGATGCTACGGTGCCTCTGATGCTCCATGTGGTCACGCCGGAGCATTAGCATGCTACTTCCTCTGGTCTAGCCAACCACAGGCTGGAACAGTTACTGGTGAACTGCAGCTGCTCCTTCGTTCCTCAACCTTCATCTCAGCTTCTGCTGCAGGACGTTTCCACCAGAGGATCACAGCAGATGCAGGAGGCCCCAGATTATCTCCACACCGAGGCTTTATTTCTGTCCTCTGATGACCTCCAAATGATTTTATTCTATTAATGGTGATTAAAAGGAAACAATGAATGTAGAGGCAATGAATTATCTCTACACTGAATATGGGGCTTATTTCAATACTTGTTTGAAAAGCTTAGATTAAACGCTAATTTTGGTTTCAGCACATTGTTTATTATTTATTTATTTATTATTTAGAGCCTCATGTGGCTGCAGAGTCTGCAGGACCTTCTGGAAGATGAAGAGCGAGTAGCATTCACTGACCTCCATGCTTCCTTCATCTAAATCATTTTGACTTCTTCAGACTGTCCAGGATGCCGCTGAGGCTCTGTCAGGACCGGGACTCCTGGACCAGCTCCTGCAGGCCTTTTTGGGACCAGATGTCCCTACTGGTGAATCTGTTGTTAATATAGAATAACAGCAGGATGTATTTAACTCTTTCAACCAAACCATGTCATTCCAATGATTGAGTTAAATAAACAGTATAAAAATGATACGGGATAAAATACTCTCTATTTCTGTGTGTGTGTGTGTGTGGGGGGGGGGGTGCATTGTTACAGTGACTGTAAAGAGAAAAAGGTTCAGACTGAAACAGAAATGTGTGTTTCATCAATATTCTCTGCTCTGGTCAAACTAAGGTGCAGCTCGGATTAGTTTGGTTCTAAAACGGAAGGCAGAGTAAAATAATCCTGCTTAGGATAAAAGAGACAGAAGATGGACCACAGACAGAAAGAGGAAGGTGGCAAGTGGAATAATTATCTTCTGTCCCAAATCCTGCTTGGCTCACACCACTAATCCACCCAGGAAAAGCAAGCGGAGGAAGGGCCAATTATTCCTGCTCTTCTCCACATGGATTCCCTCCGTCAGCTTTATGTGCCTCG
Organism: Cyprinodon variegatus; assembly: GCF_000732505.1. Classification (NCBI taxonomy): domain Eukaryota; kingdom Metazoa; phylum Chordata; class Actinopteri; order Cyprinodontiformes; family Cyprinodontidae; genus Cyprinodon; species Cyprinodon variegatus. The sequence goes on along the minus strand of NW_015152939.1, from coordinate 15,217 downwards.
TATCTCTAAACGAAACACACGCCTCACTTTACTGTGACAATGTTTACCAGATCCTGTGTAACAAAGGAAGCTCTGCTTCTGTTCTTCATTTATAGTCAAAATCTGAGCATTAAAGATAAAACAGACGTACTGTAATGAAAACATCCCAATCTGATGTCATTCTTTCATCTGTGGATTATTTCAGAAAACTGTGGCAACTATCAACATTTATTCTGAATAAAAAGGAAATAACTTCTATTTAGTTTTATGCAAACTAAAGTAAAATATATTTCATAGAATTAGAAATGTTCAGTTATTCCTGTGGTAATGGGATGTGTAATTGCAATGATCTCAGAATGTTGGACCCAGAATTGGAAGCGAGGCGGGCGGTGAGAAAGTTCAAAGCCTTGATTAAAACAGACAGGAGCTCATCAGCTGCAGGGGGATCTCTGCAGAGATAGGAGATACAGGTCAGTGACTGGATGTGGAGCTGATCACCACTTGGAGCAGAGTCACTGACCTGAGTCAAAGTTCAGTCCAAACGGGAGGTTAATCCCCTGCTTGCAGCCAGTTCCTACAGAGCGAGCAGCAACAGTGTCCTTTAAGGGAAACCAGAAGACAGGTCCAACTTTAGAAGCCAGTAGAATCCAGGAATCAGTCCAGAACAGATGCCAATAACAGAGCAGGCAGGGGCAAAGCAAACCAGGGGATCTGCAGGACAGAAACTGGTCCCAATCAGGGAAACCGAACAGAGTTCAGAAAGCAGAGTTAGTCTCACCAAACGCTTAAATAGACTGAACACCTTCTTTGCTCAAACCTCTGGACATTGTTCACTGGAAATTGTACTTCTCTCTGTATTATAAAGCATTTTCTAAAGCAAGTTTATTTTAAAAAAAGTATTTTCAACAACTTACAAAATACTCAAGAACACCATTAACATCAAAAATACAAATTAAACCGTAAAGAAATGGCTACAAAGCGTGATGTCACGTAGCATGTCTGTCACATGGTAGGTCCCTTTTTCATTTTGAAATCTTTATCAAATCTTTATTTAAAATTATATTCGTAACAAACTATCTAAAATAAGCAAAGATAAGGAATCATTATGGAGATGTATTTATCTATCCTTACACCTATTTATCTAAAAAAAAACATAAAACATGAATGAAATCAATATTTAGGAGACAAATGTACATTAAGAGCACTTTAATCCGTCCATTAATTATCATTAATTATCCTCACAGTGGGACAGATGTTTAGTCTATCGCAGATTAAGAACACAGATATTAACAAATACTTGCTGGAGCTGAAGTTCAAATAAAAGATTTTGATGTTGTGAATGGTACTCTTAAAATAAATAACTTAAAATCTAAAATATAAAAGCCTTTGGCTTATTTAAAAGGAACTTGATGGAAAAGAGGTTTGGTCAGTAAAACATTTAGTCAACAACTTTGGCCAACTTAGTTTAGTTTAGTTTAGTTTATTTTAGTTTAGTTTAGTTTAGTTTTATTAGGATTAGCGGCCAAATAAATGGCCACTAATGTTCCTGGGGTCCTCACATAAAGAAATTACATTATGAACAAACCATTAACATAAATTGCACAATAATAATAGGAACATGAAAAAGAGTAGAAATATACACCATAAATACACAGATCAGTTCATCATATCATCTGCAGTAGTTCTGAGGACGGTATCTTTTTGAAGCTTGTTCTGTTCTGGACTCTTGGTTACTGGCTGCTGGTTCCATACGGCTCGATGACACACTGTGGATTTAGATGGTTTGTTCTGGGAGTTTAATGTCTCCACCTAGTGCACGCCTTGTTACGTAATCATGACTTTTTTCAAGAAGGACTAAATGTTCAGCAAAACATGAAGGCTGTTGTTTAAAGAAAACATTCCATATAAATAGAAGTCTTCATTTAAGTTTATAGGTAACGGTTAACCATGACAGCCGTCTGTGCATTGAAGCCATCTTTGTTCTTTGTGAGCTCTGAAGGGCCGCCCTGCTTGGTGCAGCTGAAGCTTGTGAAGCTCACTCTGTGAAGCGGATGACCATATCACTCCAGATAACTCAGGACTGTACAACCTGTTCAGCAGCAGCAGCGGGTACGAATGAAGCACCACCATGGTAACGCCTTCACCCATTTTAGCCACATGAGCAGCCCAGTCAGGTGTGAGTCTAAGATGACTCCCAGTACTTAGTCTGCTTTACTTGCTTCAGCTGCAGACCGTTGACTAACAAACATAGTGAGGTTTCATTTTTTAATTTGTGATTACTTCCAAAAGTTTTTTCTATATTTAATTCCAATTTATTTTCTTTAATCCACCTGCTCACTTTTTCTAAATCCTAATTAATTAAATCTGACGCACGGTCAGCTGTGTGTGCTGCACAATACAATGTGGAGTCATCTGCATGCATAACTATAGTGGTATTCTCCATGCAGGGCAGATCATTTGTTAAAAATAGAGTATAAGAGTGGAGAGAGGCCGCTTCCTTCTGGTAATCCACCATGAAGTGTTTTACTGGACCAGTATTCACCAGTGAAAGATTCTCTCTGCGTCCTCTCTGAGAGGCAGCTGGCCATCCATCACAGAGCAGAGGGAGAAAATCCATAGCTTTCCAGTTCAACAATACTGCATGGGCATGCAATATTGGTCAATCAGATCAAAGGCAGCACTGAGATCTAACATTACTGCCCCACTAACCTGTTCAGGTCTGGTTCTTCCAGCCGTCTGTCTGTCATGAGAGTTAAAGCCGTGCAGGTGGAATAACCCTCTCTGATCGCATGCTGATAATGAGCCCATTGGTGGTGAAATAATTTAGCATCTGTTGGAATTAAAATGTTTCCATAATCTGGCTCATTAGAGGAAGAACGCTGATAGGTGGACAGTTAGCTCCTGTAAAAGCAGCTTTTTTATTGTTAGGTAACAGTGTAATTTTGGACTCCTTCCATTTACCTGGAAATACGGAGCGTGTAACGCTCTGGTTGAATATATGAGAAACTGGACGGACAAAGTTTTAGCAGCTAATCTGAACAAACTTCAATCTAAACAATCCTGATGATTTTCTATCTGGTAAAGATTTTAGAATATTTTCAATAAAAACTGTCTCCACTTGATGGAATGTAAAAGAACAATTCTTCTTGTTCATAATTTTGTTTAGGATTACATTATATAACTCAGACCCACTATCAGGAGTCATAGTAGCTTTTAAATTCTCTACTTTGCTGGTAGAATAATTATTAGAATAATCTGAAATGTTTTGTGGTTTGGTAATAAAAGCTCATTATGTTCTACATGTGATGCTTTAACTGAATGTTGGCTTCTACCCATCATTTCATTTAAAGTGCTCCATAACCAGTGTTGGGTAAGTTACTTTAAAAATGTAATCCGTTACAGTTACAAGTTACCTTGTTTAAAATGTAATTGTAGTGTAACTTTTTCGATTACTTTAAAAAGTAATGTAACTAATTACTTTTGATTACTTTTGATTACTTTAAGGTTTTAATGAGTATTGACCCACGTTCAACATTTAACTTTTGAGAACTGAATGAACCTTAAAAAGCACTAAGCTGAGAGGGAACAGCTGACAGGCGATGACAGGACGTCCACAGGAAGAGATGCCAGCAGCAGGCAGACTGCTCTCATGGGGCCATACTCTTTCTGTTCCTCCCCCAGGCTCTACCATTCACGCAGTCTGCAGACTAACACTAGCAGGTTCAGGTTGATAGCCGGCAAACACTTCTTGCACTGCACGGTTAAATTTGAACCATTTTC
>NW_015152939.1:9558-10262 GCF_000732505.1 Cyprinodon variegatus | reverse complement strand
TGTTTTTGTAATTAAATTACGTAACGTCGTTACATGTAATCCATTACTCCCCAACACTGTCCATAACCAATGACTGTGGTTTTTTGCTTCCTTCTTGTTTTGAAAGTATTCTTTTTTCTTTTTTATTGACCTTAACGACATTATTTCTTAAACCTTTGATGTTCTTTATCTACCGATTCACCAGAACTATCAGCTTTTGTCTTAGCACTGTCCTTAATACGCATCAGTTCCTTCAGGTCATCATCTAACCTCGGTGTGCTTCTGTTCCTAACTTTTCCTCAGTGGGGCGTGTTTAGCAACGATTTTCATTCATATTTCCATAAATCAGTTTAGAGCTGAGTCTGGGTCAACATCAGTGCAAACCTCTGACCAGTCAGCAGCTGTCATGGATATACTGCTCCTGATTGATCTTCTGTGGATTAGTCTTCTGCCACCTTTAGCTAATTTAGTTTTAACTCCTATAATGTCACTGCAACCAGTTGGTGCTTTGATCACTGCTCTGAAACATTTGTAGATATATGGTCTGTACAGGTAGGAGGTTTACCCAGTGAAGTCATGCAGAGTCTATCTGGCTGAGTTATGTTCTGTTTAAGGCCACATAATGCAGACATAGAGCTACGTTTTTTTTCTTTGGGCAGTTTGGTGAAAACCAATCTATGAAAACCGCCATATTTGTTTCTATCTCTTCTAAATAATATGTAACC
>NW_015152939.1:5821-7046 GCF_000732505.1 Cyprinodon variegatus | reverse complement strand
TCTGTACATATGTTTAGCATTTGAACTTTTCCAGTGTTGGGCTTTATGGTCAGTTAGTCAAATCTAAGGCATGGTCTCGTCTTTCACGTGCAGCTTTCAGCTTAGGCAGAACTTCCTTTCTCCTTTTCAGCACGGCCTCAGAAAAGTCTTGATTTATCTACATATTTGTGCTTTTCAGCTTCTTTGCAGAAGACAAAATGGCCTGTTTATCCTTGAAGCTCTGGAGTCTGACCATTATCCTCCTAGGTTTCCCCCTTCTTGATATTGACCCACTCTGTGAGGATGTTCCATTTCCATGTTACGGCCGTCCAATCCCATTTTACTCTCAATCAGGTCTCGGATCTTCTTCTCAGTTGAGTCCCAGCTTTCACCTCTTTCTTCAGCAATGACTGGTTCTCAATAAAGTCCAGCTTTATTCCCATCTTGTCCAGCTCTTCCCTTGATTTCAGTATTTCCATATCAAGTGTCTTTAGTTTTGTGTCCACTTCCTTTTGCTTTGTCATTTCTGTCTGAACTTTATCTTGGGTGAATTCCAGGCTTGATTTTAATCCTTGAACATTTCTAACGACATCATCAAAACACTTAAAGTTATCCTGCTGCTGCTGTAGCATCTCTCTGCTGCTCAAACATCTGGGTTAGCAGCATCAGGGTCACAGGCGGTTCATCCTCTGTAGAAAATGCCTTTGATTGTTTAGGACGCATGTTGTTTCTTACTCTATATTGGGAAAGTCAGGAGAAAACTGGAGGATACTCAGACCTACCTGGGTCCTCTCTGCAAGCAGTCCACTAAAGATGTTATTCCTGCAGGTTTGTAATGAAACTTGTTTACCAGGTTGCTTCAAAGTCCACTTAGTTCAATGGTAGATAGAGACTTAGTGCGTCCATTCACAGTGCACATTGGTTGTTTGCCGTTTTTCTTATTATTCACATTGTGAATATAATTTATAATCGAACCAAACTTCTACTAAAAAACTAGAATGTGTTTGGTTGCAGGTGACCTGGCTCAGCTATTGTTATTGTTCACCATCTTACTGGACTCCAGCTCAACCAGTAAACTGACTGGTGTCCCACTGTTCCATTTAGAAAGTCCACATTCATTTTACCAATAGATTCATGAAGTGCACTCTAAAAACTTAAACATCAAATTGTTGCAAAACTCAAAGTGATTCATTAAAACTTTAAATGTAGCTTCAACCTAGAAAGACACAGAAAGCAGGTTTTAGAC
>NW_015152939.1:0-3474 GCF_000732505.1 Cyprinodon variegatus | reverse complement strand
CTGCTGGAGACAGATGGTAGATCTCCAGATCCCAACAGTAACCCCAGTCCTCACAGAAAACAAATAAAAACAGAAGAGGATCCTCGGCGCCCTCTGGTGGGCAAGCCTCAGGATCCCAACACTCACCTGTTAATGAAAAATCGATTTCATGTAGTTAAAATCTAATTTCACATGTTTTAGGTGAAAAGGTCAAAGGTCCTCACCATCCAGCCAAGCACAGTGAGTCTTCTATTGAAAAACAGGGTCAGAACGGTTTGAAAGGACAGGCATGTCGACGCCAAAGTGAGGCAAGCTGAGGCTCCCTGTGCCTGATTGTGTAAAAACAAAATAAAAACAGGTGTATAACAAGACTGTCCTACCAGAAGCATGGCTGTGACACATATGATTAGGAATGAATCTTCCCTGTAAGATTGGTGGCATCCTCTGTACCTGCATGGTGAAGAGCATTAAACTATAAATAACACTTTAAATCTCTCAGCATCTTATCCCTTTCATCTCTAATGGTATAAAAACACTGTCCAAATAATGAATTTATAAATATTTTATAAATCTTTTAGGGTTTTAGTCTCATTAGCACATAAAGATATAAAAATCAAAATGACTAGTTATGTGTAAATTAAAACAAATGTACCTGGATTTGTGCCTGGGCTGTTCTGGCGGAGGTGTGGTCATACAGAGTGAAAGATGAAAGTCTGAATGACATCAAAACTGCTTCAATCCTTTTAATTCTTCTATCCTGATTTTCTTTCAGACTTAAAAAAACAAGCTTAGAACCGAGGTTCACTATGAATAGATATAATATAAATCACATGATTGAAAACTACAAAGTGATGAATTTTAGCTGCAGCTTGCCTCACATGTTGCCCTCTCACCAACACTTTTTCATTTCTCTCCTGTTGTACTTTGTCTCTGGACCTTTTAAAAAAGGACAAATCGAAGGTTTTCTTTAAAAACTCACATATGTGTAACATGACGCGGTTCAGTCCACCATTATTGTTCTGACCTCACAGGGAAGGATTTCAAGAGACAGACGCCACCATCTGGTTATTACATCATCCTGTGGACATCACAGGTTCACAGTTAATGAAATCTGCATCAGAAAGCATAGACTCTCACCTGTATCCTTACCTCACTGAAATCTGATGATGCTCCCTTTACAGAATGGGCTTATTACGTCGATACGACCCATAGAACAACATGGTGGGTGGAGGCAGATGTTACCGTCACTACGGACATCCCACAGCTGCTGGACAGTCCTTGTTTAGGCCATCCCTGTGGTGTTAAAGAGACAATTCAAGAACATTAATGCGCCGTTACTATAACAATAAAACTGAGGTAAAGGACAACAGCCTTACCCACAGTGTTGATTATCAACATTTAAAGCAGGAATAGTTGGAAGAACCACATGTTCCATCAGAACATCTCACCTTTACATCATTGCCAACATTTTCTGTCCATGGTCCAGAAGATATCTGATGACAGACTTCTCTGATGATGCAAAGTCTTTAAGTTAAAAATGATCAAGGACATAAAAAAGATAAACATGCATGAGAATGCAGGACGGATGTGAGACAGAACAGTCTCTTCATGGTCCAGCTTTAACCAATGTCTAGTTTAAAAAGCTTAGAAAATGTTTGTCTCGTATTTCAGGCAGTAAAACGTTTTTCACAAATTTAATTAGAATATTTACTGTTACATAAAATGAAGATTAATGCTGAACCTTTACCTCCGTGGAACAAAGGAACAACATGCTGAAGACATGCTACTTTCAAACCTATAAACCTGCATGTTCTGATATGGTTTTCATCTGTGAAGCCTCTGCAGAAACCCTGCCTCTGCTTAGGCCTCAGAGTCTGACAGAAATATGTCACACTGATGGTGAACACTGCCGCAGACTGAGAAATGAATTAGACAAGTGTCAAGAAATGCAGTAATTAAGTTATTATCAATGAGGTATTGTACTAACGCATAGTGTCCAATGTCCAGGACGCCACACAGGACTCAGAACCCAGTCCAGATCTTGTTCCCAAAGGTTGAATCTGACATCAGAAGCTGAAAATAAATGTATCCAAAATACGTCCTGGTAGGTGTAGTGGGTCAAGGGACAGAGGTGGAAACCAGAGGTGGACTACATTCCCTGCAAAAACCTTGATGCTCTGGAGGAATAATACAAGAAAAGGGACAATGAAGAGCGCTGTGGTATCAGTGTCTCCATGGCTCCAAGACTCCTGCCTACATCTTAACAAAACGGTCTGCATGTCCTTCTCCCGACAGCCAGTAGAGGGTGATGAACCATCTGTGTTAATCAATGGAGACAGGTTGGATGTGGTTCTACACTTTAAATATCTTTGATTCCAATTTAAATTTCAAGCAGCATGGAAACTGAATCTCAAACATAATTAGGTTTAATCTTTCAAACGTTAAGCATATAAGACCCTCTCTGACTTCTGAATCAGCAAAAACCTACATGCATGCCATGATATTTAGCCATATAAACTGCTGCCGTACCACATGGTCTCACAGGCCGTTCTGAAACCCCTACAGTCTCTCTTCAAGGCAACTCTGAAAGTTCTTGATAGAAAACCTGAACATTATCATTATTGTAACATTTTAAGTAAGTAGAACATTTTAGACTTTGAACGTCATCAGATGTTTCTGGATGCATGGCTGGTTTTTAAAGTTTTAAATGGACCTGCTCCTCCTCCTCTAACAGATTTTATAAGCAAAAAAAAAAACATTACTAGAATAAACACTAGAGCTTTAACCAGAGGAGACTGTGATGTTCAGCGGCGTGGGACCACATTTGGCCAAATGGTTGCATCCATCAGAGGAGCATTTATGGAACACACTGCCAGCTCATGTTAGGGGCTGTGTGAAAACTAACCAGACATGTGTTCACAGGTAAATTGATCTGTTTCCATGGGCCTGTTAACCTCCTTTTATTGTTAACCTCATTTTATTGTTAACCTCATTTTATTGTTAACCTCATTTCATTGTGATTTTATGTTACTGGCATCTTATCTGTTTGTGTCCACTCTGTTCTCTCCTGTAGCGTCTTATTTAATGTTCACTGTTCTTATCTGCCTTAGGACAGTGGATGCACATTATCTGCTAATTCTGGCATATTTACATTGATCCTTTATGCTGACATGTTGATGAATGTGCATTGTCCTAATTCAAATAAATAAAATAAATTAAAAAATAAAGACGTTCAGAGGAAAGGGATACTTTTTTATTGTCTATGTGTAATTGACATTTCCACGTTTATGATATTTACTCATTCAGTATTTCTATGACTCCAAGCTTCAAATATCATGAAACAAACATAGATTCCATAAATTTACAAACGTTCTCGCTGAACTTTCTTTCAACAGCTTTCAGACAGAAGTTCAGAATCTTTGAATAAATCATATTTTCACAACATAAAAAACAACAGCATTTAAACTCACCTCCCCACTGATGTCTTGTGATAAC
>NW_015152938.1:22909-24625 GCF_000732505.1 Cyprinodon variegatus | reverse complement strand
AATATAATATACAAGTTTCACTTTTTAAATGGAATTACTGAAATCAATCTACTTTTTCATGATATTCTAATTTTATGACCAGCACCTGTATATTAATAACAGAGCTGCATGAAGTGAAATTTCTTTTCAATTAGGTTCAATAAAAATTCTATTTCTTATGAGGGCAATATACATTTATAGTTTAGGAATTTTAAATATTTTTGACTTAATTGAAGTTAAAACTACCATAACTAATTATTGGTATCCAGAGTCATGCAGAGGCTGAAGGACGGTTTCAACATGAATTTCGATAAGCTTGTAATTAATGTTTTTTTTATTTTGTGAACTGGTAATCATTGTAAAAAACAAAAAGCTATTTAAATTACCACATCCCCATCATTTCTGGGTGACAAGGAGCAGCAACAACCTTTCAGTCTAACTTATGGGTTAGTCTAAAGGTTGCAATGTAAAGAGTTGCAATGCATTTGAACATATAACCTCTAGTTTCCCTCATCCAAATTTCAAAGCAACTAAACCTCTTTTTTGTAACTTTGTATCGTCTACGAGGGGTCTGTTTCAGAAAGCAGGTTTAACAAATTCAAACTCCTCTGGATTCATCTATCCATAGTTCTGAGTTTTTGGTTACGAAAAGGCTGCTATGAATTAGTTCAGTCAACTCTAATTAGGTCCACAGAGTTTAGCACGTTCGTAACATACTGCAAAAAGTGTAATAAACTTGAATTCAGCATTTTGGTCTTATTACACTTGTTTTTCAATGCATTTTCTTAGTAAGAAAGTTATTGTTAAACTTATTTGACTTGTTTTAAGAAAATTCATCTTTCTCATCCTAACTAGATAATACAACTAATTCTGAGCAGCTTTTTTCTTAAAATAGCTCACATTGCGGACTGAGTCGTGTTAACATTTAGACTGTGAGTACATTTTTACTTGTTTCAAGACAATAAGACAATCCATATTAACCTGTTTTAAGAACTGACCCCATCTCATTAAGATATTCCAGCTAATCAACTGTGATTGCATTCAAATTGATAGGGTCACTGAGATTGTCATTCATAATTTAGCTTTGAGATTCTGAACCTTAGCAGTGGACCATTCACTGTTTGCAGAACAAAGTAAACTACAATACATCATAACTACTGTACATCATATGCCTATTATAGTAGACGCTTTGCCTTAAGGATTAACATACGGCAAATAAAGCAAACAATTTCTTCTGTGCTGATTCATTCATTTATTTTAATACATCATACCTTCTCATGCAACAAAATGTCAGTTAGGTCATATTTTCTCAAAACATATGTTTTGCTATTGAATGGTACAGGGTGGTATGCAGTGTAATCAGGTAGTTTTTCTAAATCTATAAACTCTGTTGCCTGTGCAGCATTTGGCACAGCAATTTCATATGATTGTAAAGCTGTATCCCACTTCAATGTTTCAAACACTTGATATTCACAGCAAAATAAAGATGAATCAATAACATAAATATTACTTATTAGTCCAAAAATAGGAAGCCCATCATTTGAGTCTATGATTATCAACGTCTTTCCACTAATGTGCTTGTTGCCATTAAGAGAAACCCATTTTACAGAGATTACATGATGGAAACTATCAATATTCAAAAAATCTCTAATCTTTGAACTGACATATATGCCTCTGAGGCATCTGAAACCGCTGATGTGGGGCCTAATTCTTTTTCATGAGCAAATATATTGTTTG
>NW_015152938.1:19899-21301 GCF_000732505.1 Cyprinodon variegatus | reverse complement strand
GGAAACCTGTCTCTGGTCTGAAGCTCTGGAAGAGCTTAACCTGCTAATCTGCCATGGTGAGCCAACCCGAAGATTCCTACATGGATGTAACCTGAAGACTTCTATGTGGAGTTTACCTTGGAGGTTCCTATGTGGAATCGGCCTGAAGAATCCTATGTGGATTTTCCCCCTGTTGTTCCCTGCTAAGAGCTGGAAGCTCAGCCTGAAGAATCCTTTGTGTTTATCCCCTGTTGTTCTCTGCAGTGATCTGAAAGCTCAGATCAAAGTCAGCCATGCTAAGCCTGATGCTAGATGCTTAGCTTTTCATGAACTCTGCTAACCTACAATCTCCAGTCCCAGTACTGACTCCAGTGAACCTGCTCCCCTGCCTGAACAGTTCCAGTATCATTATTCATGTTATTGTGCTTAAATAAACTCGTTAAACTTTTCATCAGACTCAGTTGTGTTCTGCATATTGGGCTTTTCTGAAACCCAACATGACAGAACACTGCGGCCAAACACAAAGCCCAGCAGATCACCCCGTCGTCGGATTGAGGAACGGGATGCTCAGATCCATGGACATGCACAAACCCTCTGTGAGTTACAGCTGAATCAAACATTCGCTAGCCACTTGGATAATGCTAACGCCACGTCAGCAGCACGTCCTGCCCCGAATCCACTTCCGTTTCCTAGGTCACCGGTAGTGACGTCACTTCCTAGTCAAGATAATAATCCTCCTTTCTGGTCAGAACCCAGCCCGTCGTTTTCTTCACTCAGTCCTTCTCTGCCTGAGAGATTTTCCGGCAATCCAAGTAAGCTCAGGAGATTGCTGTTTCAGCCTGAGTCTAGTTTCCTGTATGATATAAGTAGGATATCTTTTGTCGTGTCTTTTCTGTCCGGAAAAGCCCTTGAATGGGCAGAGACCAGATTTCCTTTTAAAACTAGAGTTAACAGTACTCATGAGAACTTCGTCCAGGATTTTGAATGGACTTTTAACCAAGCCTCTAATAATTCCATCGTTTCCAGTAGTCTTCTAGAAATTAAACAGGGAGTGTACATTAACAATAAGTTGGACTGGACTAGAAACACCGAGGCGGTCTACAAAAAGGGCCAAAGCCAACTATTCTTCCTGAGGAGGCTGAAGTCCTTTAACATCTGTGGGACCATGCTGAGGATGTTTTATGAGTCTGTTGTTGCTAGCACGCTCTTCTTTGCTGTCACATGCTGGGGCAATGGGCTGAAGGTTGCTGAAAACAACAGACTGAACAAGCTGATCACGAGGGCTGGTGATGTTGTGGGGGAGCAGCTGGACACCCTGACCACCGTGGCAGAGAGGAGGATGCTGTCCAGGTTTCAGTCCATCTTAGACACTGACTCACATCCTCTCCATGACACACTGGTCCAGCAGACGAGCTCCTTCAGC
>NW_015152938.1:14874-17740 GCF_000732505.1 Cyprinodon variegatus | reverse complement strand
TGACAAAGGAGGCAAAAAAATAAAAAAGTAAATAGAGAGAAAAAGAAAGAAAAAGGGAACATTTTCTTTCTACTAAACACATTAGGATCGTTTCTATATGCTTTACTTTGGTTTAAAGTGAAATATGTTCCTCCACCGCAGACGGGGGGGAGGGGTTACCAGCTGTTCAGGTGAGGCAGTGATCCAGGCCATCCAGCCGGGTGTTGCTCTCCGTCCCTTTAAATACTGAATCATCCTTTATTAAGCAGTGAAACGTTTCGTCTTGAGGTGAATCAATATTTTGATCGAATTGAGATTTTTGATTAGGATCAGGATTTTGATAAATGTCTGATACTCATATCTTTTCTCACGAACACTTCCGTCTCTGCGTGCGCTCCACCTGGTCTATACGCGCTGCATAGCTGTGCGCTCTGCACTAATATTACTGCATAGAAGCCCAGCAGGTATGGAGGACCAACTCTGCCATAATTAAAAATAAATACATAAATAAATACATTCTCAAATAAATAAGCATACAATTAATTGATCCTAAAAATAAACAAATAAATGTAGGTAGAAATTCAATTATATAGTGAGACATAAATGTATATATCTCTTTTAATTAGCTTCTTTGTTTATTTACCTTTGTAATAATTACCTTATTTATTGTCTGTTACAATCTTCAACTTTATTTATTATTATTTTTTAAGTATTTATTTTTGCACATCTTAAAAATATTTTTGTTTGTTTTATTCTTCCCTTGTATTTCTTTACCCTATTTATTTCTGCCTTCTGTTTTTACATTTCTGTCTGCATTTCTGCCTCATTATAAAAATAAGGAAGGGCTGTGTCTTAGAGGGTCAACTTCTGCCCATTGGTTGGTTAGCATTTTACTGCATTAATAAATAAAGTTGATGATTATAATGGACAATAAATAAATAAGGCAATTATTACAAAGGTAAATAAACAAAGAGGCTAATTAAAAGAGATGTATACAATATATCTATACTATATCTACTATACATCAGTTCCACACAGAAAGCCCACATTCATATCTTCAGGTATCACAGAGTANATTCAGATGTTGACCGGTGAACATCTCATGTGGTGGACTTGTGTTGTTGCAATAAACCACTCTGGACCGTGACCCAGCTGCCTCTGCCTGTTCTTTGACCATTGTTTGAAGACTTTTCAACTGCTTTTTAAGAAATTTGAATTTTTATAAGACTTAACATAAATTTTTACATCGTTTGGAGGATATCCATGACACCGTAATGGTATAAGAGGAACAGTGCAGCATTCAATATGTTTGGAGTGCATAATGATTCGGCTGTTGTTAGCAAAACAGCCAGGATAATGGCTATACTGTTGTTACGAACTGTCCACGTTTATTTCTTCAGCACTCTGTCGCCTCTTTTACAAATTGTCTGGTTTGTGGTTATGGTTTATAAAAGAGGGATTCTGTTGGTTGGTTGCCCCAATAGGTTATCTTTCTGGCCTTCTGTGCAAGAAACCCTATCCAAACAAAAAGCGACACGTTTCAGTTCTGACCAGTCATTGATTGAGATTAAAATTAAAAATGTAATGATGTGATGTTTTTATCCCTTTTTAAACTTAGGACACAACAGTAGGATGGCTCAGGCCAGGCACTACAGACATCTCCTAGAGATGTGCCGGAAGAATAAGCAAAACCAACACGATGTCTCACAGCTCCTTGACCTTGAATTTGAGGCAAGAAGGCAGTTCATCGATTCGGAGAGTCTCAAGGAAGCCGACAGACCTGGCAAAATCCTTGAGGCCTACTCATGCTTCAAGAACATAGACCATGTAAGTACACTGACTACTCAGAAATAAGGGAAGAATGTACCGGTCAGCTTGTATCCTTCTATTTTAAGCAAACCCCGTTATATTTATCCCTTTTTCTGCAATATAATGCCAAGGTTCTTGAGGAGCTGAGAAGAATCGTGGCGCAGGACAACGTCCATTATGTGAAAGAGCTGAAGGAGCGTGGGGCAGACTACAGAACCAAACTCTCCTTTTATGGTGTCTATAAGAAGGTTCTGAAGCCACCGGTGGGACTTCCTGCTGGTAAGGTTTTGCAATCCTTCTGAAATTACGATTGCAAATTGCGCTATTTGTTGTTTCATTGAGTTGCTCCAATTACTCTGTCTCTTAGTAACATCTCTCTCTTGCTCACTTTCTCTCTCTGTAGATGAGCAAGCCATTGACTTGATCATCTCCCTGCCAGATATGTTTCCTTCTGGTTACCCCACACCAAAGAAGATGTCATCTCCCTCAGAGGCGCTCATTCATGTTCTGCAGGTGAACCTACTTAATTACATAACCTTATGCAAGATAAATTATTTATGTGGCCTATGTATCCATTGTTATTATCATTTAACATTTGGCAGGTTTGAGCCTCACTCTGACTACAACAATAATGTGTCCCTGAGCATAAGTTGTATCTTGCTTTATCTTTGGGTAGCCATGGTCTAATGGTTAGGATGATGGACAGTAGATCAGAGTTGCCAGTTCAATTCCCACCCTTACTAATCCCTTCCTTAGTCCATGGCTGAGGTGCCCTTGAGCAAGGCACCAATCCCCACATTGCTCCAGGTACTGTAACCAATAGCCTGTAAATAGGCCCTAACTAAGTTGTACTGTAAATGCAAGTTGGATACAAAAAAAAAGCGTCAGCTAAGTGTAATGTATTCTTGTGTTGATGTTCAGCCCACAGAGGCCCCAGACATCTATCTGAGAAGACGGCCACTAGCCACACCGTTCATCCTGGTAAGAGAGGAGGACTGCTTCCTCTGTGCCGGAAATGCCCCTGTTGTGTCCTTTGGTAGGAGCAGTCTTGCTGAGTCGGTCCTGTACGTCATGGCGT
>NW_015152938.1:10345-13901 GCF_000732505.1 Cyprinodon variegatus | reverse complement strand
TTGTTGTGCTTTTTGTTCCAAATTCATCAGGTTTAGATGTGATTATAAGGGTGACACTCAGAGGAGCTCCAGTTTTAGAAATTCAGGTTTATAACAGGTCAGATAGTTGGGGCAGAACTGAGTCCAACTACAAAGGCTGGATGGAACTAATTATTTTTGATGGATTTTATTTTATTTTTTCAATACTAACAGGCCATAATCAAAATTAGCTTAAAATAAACAAAACTAAAGACTCTATTTTGATAATGTAAGAAGTAAAAGTAAGAAGTTGTCTAAAGAATAATTACTCCAGTAGCATATAGATAACCAACATTTCTTCTTAAGTAAAATAATGAAGCTTTTGTACTTTGTACCCTGAACATCAGACTCATATGGTTCACAATATTATTATCATTGTCATGGCTTAATTGTTTTACTGGAGTTAATGAGCATTTATTTAATATTCTGTATATTAGTCAATATAAATAGCCATTTAAAGATCAACCTAATAGCAAGACAAAAATAAAATAAAATACTAAAATTAGGCATTTTTGATCATTTCCAGGTTTTAATTCATATTTTTTTTTACATCTTCTGTGTTTATTTTTATTCCTTAAGGACTCTATTCAGAGATCAAAGAATGTGGAGTTATCAATGAAACTTGATGGACGATGCAGATGAGTAACTGCTTGTTTAGTTGCTCTCATAGAGCATTTATTGCAGACAATAGTTAATATTTATTATATATTTATAGTGTAAAATAGTTAATAATTACAAACCGACCAACTTTAAATGCCATGAGGTAGATTATACTGTAGACGTATATCTACTGTAAAGTAGTTACCTCTGCAATGACCAAGTTGTGTTTATTGGACACTTCATTATTATTTACTAGTTGTTTGTTTTATAAATATATATGCAGTAGTGTTTCACAATAAGCTGTTTATTGATAACGGATCCCTTTATGTTTAATGAGGACAATTTCTTTTCTTGGATTCTTAGTGGCTGTGGATTTTACTTTAACATACTGTCATTAAGATTTCAGGATATTTATAACATTTTCATAAACTGCTTGCAATCATTTACCTAAATAAAGCAAAGTGACCAAAAGCGATGGGCAATTCATTTCATTCACAATAAAATCACAATTAAAGAAAACACAATTATGAAATCAGAGGCACTCAATTTTGGTCAAATTACATTTTAACAAGACTAAGAGGCTAACTTCTTTCACTGTATGTGGTGGTTAATGTTTAAAGTTGATGTACTAACACAAAAAAGAAGAAGAGACTTCCAGCTAGCACACAGATGCATCGATGCAAGTAGAAGTTAGTACTTTTCCTAACAAAGTTCAGAGTAAAGTTCTGCAACAATGGACTTTAGACAAGCAAGCATTTAAAGTCATGAAAACTGAAATCGTGGAGTGAAACATCTACATGCTTTTTTAGTGCCAAAGAAAATCATAATAAAATCAAAATATGGCTTAAAAATAATCACAATTTATATTTTTTGTAAAATGGTTCAGCCCTAGTGACCATCAGAGCTCAGAAACAATCACCTCAGATCAGTTTAATTAACCAAATGCTTTCTGAACCTGATGCCTTCTGCATCAGCCTAACCTAAACCAGCAGACCTGGGTACTACTTCCATTTACTATAGTAACTTTATCTAAAAGATCATTTAATGTGCAGTTTTACTGTATTTTACTTTTACTGGAGTGAAATAATGATGAAGCATCGTTGCTCTTTAGTAAAGTTTCTGGTTTCTCTGCCCATCATTAGTCATTTCACTCAATGAAGAACAAGCTTGTCTTGAACTAAAATGCTGCAGAGAGACAAACACCTTCAGTTCATGTTTAGCTGAGACTNAGCTGCAAGGTGTATTTATTACAAAGTATTATTCAAACCTGGGAGCTGGCCGTGAGACAGACACATCGCTAATGACACAGGGCTCCTCTGAAAATGTTTATTACGCATAAATTACCTTAAAATGCAGAACCCTGCCGACTGAATATGTTTGCTTTTATCATCCTGGTGCCTGCACTTTAGATTATTTAGATGAAAAAACGCCTACCAGCCGCCGCTGTGAACTGCGAGGAGGCAAACCGGCCAGAGGCTACCGTTGAATTAAGTTTTCAGATGGAAAAATACAGCGGGAGCAAAACTGAGTATGATTGTGCTTTATTCAAGTATTTATTACAAAGTATTAATCAAAACCATCAAAGTCATCATCCTCTGTTTCTGAATTAAACAGCTGCACTAAATCAGACATGCCAGTTTCCCCTTCTTCACTGTCAGAGTCCCTTTCCGTGCCGGACGGCTCCTCGGAAATGATTTTGCGAAAGCTCGAACAACAGTGCCAGCAGACACGTTAGTCCAAGCATCTACAATCCATCCGCAAACGGTGGCGTAACATGCCCGGGGCTGCCTTCCACTTTTTGTGAAACTGTGGTCTCCGTCTGTCATCCATTGCTCCCACGCCGCTCGCAGCCTTACTTGTATTAAATACACCTTGCAGCTATATTTGCTGTGATCAGTGGGAATAAAGTTGTTTTAATATGTTTTTAAGTGGGAAAATCCACCTGAAAACTGGATAATAAAAGCGAACATATTCTGTCGGCAGGTTAATTTAGGCGTCAATAAACTGTTTCAGAGGAGCGATCACAGCGCTGTGTATATGTTTATCATCAGCGATGTGTTTGTCTCGCTGTCAGCTCCCAGATCAGCTTCTCTGATTGGTTGATGCGGCGCGTCCAGCAGCAAAACTTAAATTTTTCCATCTCGAGCAGCAGCAGCGCGTTGGCCGCGCGTCAGATGCTTAAACACTCCCGACGCGCTGCGCCTGCTGCTCAAAACGCGCTGCAGGACATTTTGCTGCGCCTATATGTGCGTCAACCATTGACTTTGCATGTAAACTCGCTGCTTCTGCTGCGCCTGCTGCGTCCGGTTCATACCGATGTCAAGCGGTTGAATAACAGCAAGCACCATGTTTTTCACATCAGCTGTGAGATGGGCACGCACGGAGTCACAGAATAACAGCAATAGTGATGAGTGGAAAAAAACCATTACCTTACATTCACCTCCCTCAGCCACTCTTTCACCATCTCCTCAATGAGGTGGTCTCAAAAGTCTGCAGTAACAACACACATTGGGTGCACCGCACCAAAGGGCGCGCCGCATATTTTGAGGGAAAAAAAAGACATTTATATGCGCCTTATAGTCGTGAAAATACAGTATTAGTGGAGCCCTGATTCAGTGAGTCACCATGACAACAGGCAACAGGAAGTGCATATTTAACCCCACTGGAACTAGAGATTCTTACACAGAAAATGTATTGCTGTCTACTAAGTGGCTGTTTGACTGTGCCTTTGTCTTCTATAATGCTGTTATCAGACATCAATATTCTCTCATCAAGTACTGTTAAATCCCTGTTAAAGAAGTCTGTGTATGGCTGCTAATGTGAGGATGAAAAGGTTGTGGGTTAATGTGATGGATTTTGAGGTGAAATTAAAGCACTATAATATAATTTCAGAATATGAAAAGACATCCTAATCCAGTCTAGGAACCCTCTCTCTATA
>NW_015152938.1:6687-9369 GCF_000732505.1 Cyprinodon variegatus | reverse complement strand
TTTCATTAGTAAAGTCAGTCAATAATCAAGGACAGCAGTAGCATTAGCACACGTACCTTTTTAAATAGCTCGCCATTCATGGTCTGAGAGGTCCTGAATCAAAGTAAGGACTCTTGGATTCACATGGAGCCATTTTGTTTTTGTTTGTTCCACTTTCGTCCCCTTCTCCGGATTAATAGAGAAGAAACATCTAGGTTAACAGAAGAGAGAAGAAATACATATACCACTATAAATGATACAACCATCTCAACCAGTCAAATCAGTACAAAGGAAAAGACAAAAAAGGTGAGAATATGGGTTACAGTTTTCCATTAATTAAAGTTTAACTGGTAGGCGGGGAGCTAAGCGGCCAACCATGAACCCTCCACATAATCCAACTTTTTTTATTATTTATTTATTTTTTTTAAAGGTCTCATCATGCTTAACATGAATCAGAATGTTTACATTGAAATTTTTGCACTACATGTTTCAGGCAGTCAGTGTATTTCCAAACATTGCAAATTGCATTGCACCTTCCCCTAGCTCATGGAGAGTCATGTTCCTGTAATGCGTTTCCATTGCATTTTCAATGTATGGACATACATTGACTACCTGAAACATGTAGTGCAACCCAAAATGTTCAGTGTTAACATTCTGATTCATGTTTAGCATGGTCAGACTTTTAAAAGAAAGTTGGTTCCTTTGAAGTATGGGAGCGTGCACCTTAAGGCCTATAGACATTAGACACTACACTCTGCCTATTGACATATGGACATCTTTTATTTTTCCTCTTGATGCCAGACACCTTTGGTATAAAGTATAGATTCCTAAGTTAAAGGACAACTTCGGTCAATTTCAACAAGAGCTCTATTGCTCATGCTACTTGAGACTTGCCAGGACTGAAGACGTGAGAAAGTTTGGTCTAAATCCTATAGGTTTCCTTGAACAGAGAATTAGCACTGACAGCTAACCCATGGGGACATAACTTTAAATTGTGAATTTAACGCTCCAAATATCAACGCCAAAACTACGCAACACCAGCCGACACAATAAAACAACACTGTAATGTGTATGACTAGAAAGTGGTTAAAACAGTGTGTTTGTGCAAGCAGCCATATACAAAATTTAAACAAATGATATGATAAAACACAGTGTAAAGTTCTTCCCCCATGGGTTAGCTATCAGAGCTAATTCTCTGTTCAAATAAACCTATACAAGTTGAACCAAAATTTTTCGCGTCNAAAGTGGTTAAAACAGTGTGTTTGTGCAAGCAGCCATATACAAAATTTAAACAAATGATATGATAAAACACAGTGTAAAGTTCTGCCCCCATGGGTTAGCTATCAGAGCTAATTCTCTGTTCAAATAAACCTATACAAGTTGAACCAAAATTTTTCGCGTCTTCAGTGCTGGCAAGTCTCGAGTAGCTTGAGCAATAGAGCTCTTGTTGAAATAGACCGAAGTTGTCCTTTGAGCAGAACATGTCATTTTGCCCATGAAATGAAATTGTTTTTGCTAAAAAGTACTTAGACAATTAGTTTAACAAGGTGTCAACATTATTTGATACATGTTATTTGATACATCGTATTTCAGTTAGCAATGCTACAGAGCTGTTATCTTGACTAAGATGGTGGTGGCGATGAGGTAAAGGAACTTGGTTATCATGCCAGTAGCCACCAAAGTCAGGGGTTGAGGCTAGCCCCTAGCAAGGCAATTAACCCCATGTTGCTCTAGGGGAGAATGGCCCTGTAGGTATTTGTATGCACATTGCTTTGGATAAAAGCCTCAGTCAAATGACTAATAAATAGAACAAAACAATTGTAAAAAATAAGATAAAAAACATACCTCTGTAGAAATTCCAGGGTCGATGCAAGCGTGGATGGGTAATGAATGTTAAAGCAGTAATAGCTGCCAAACATCATGCACAAGGCCAAGATGAAGGAAGAGATGTTCTCGTTCACGATGACTTGATCCACACTCAGCATCATCCGTCTGGAGGAATAGCAGGACTGCCCTATTTAAAAAAAAAAAAAAAAAACAGCAGCAATTTAGGTAACATTTCAACATGTCAGTAACTCGTAGTTCAAGTGTAAAAACAAGTGTGTGTACGATATGTATGCGAATGAAAAAAAAACACATCTGAGAAAATCTGAAACAAATAAGAGATAGAGGTCAGTGTGTGAATGAGAGAGCACGTGTTCAGTCTTTGGAAGGCAGGTGTGTGTGTGTGTGTGTGAGAGAGAGAGAGTGTTCATGTGAATGTGTGAGTGAGTGTGTGAGAGAATGAGTGGTGGCATTTGAAATTAACAGCTGAGACAAAAACAATTACAGATGCTGCATGAACATAACTTAAATTAGAAATTAAGACATTTGGGATATATTTCTGAGGTTAACTTACCACATACAACAATCGTGGGAGTCAAGGGAACTCTGCTCATGTCCACTTCCCCAGCCAGGCAATTGTCCTCCACATAATGGAACATCACAACCCTACAATGCAACACATAACCCTTTAACGTGTGCAATGTTCTCCCGCAAAAATGACAATGAATCATGTCGTGGGGAGCTTGAAACAGGCTAAATAGCTATTAGCTGCTAGCAGCCAGTAGCAACGTGAAGTTCGCCTATCAGCCAGTGAAATCAAAAAAAAAAAAACGCGCCGTTTTGTTTCATAAAATTGTCTTTTGACTTAACCTGATGCTC
>NW_015152938.1:4637-6125 GCF_000732505.1 Cyprinodon variegatus | reverse complement strand
TTTGCGAGAACCGAGTGGACAGCCATACCTACTGTCCGACAGTGTACTCGGGGTCCGGGCGTCTCCTGGAGTCAGCAAAACGTTTGGTTGTCTCGGAGGAGCGATTGAGAATGGCGATGGTCTCCCTCCAGATGCGCTGGCATCGACGGATGTGTTGGTTTACGGACTGGACTGAGATTTCTCTTTCGTCTGCGGGAAAAAGAGGTGGTTGATAGCCAAGACTGACCTGAAATGGAGATTGTCCGGTGGAGGCTGATTTGAGGGAATTGTGGGCGTACTCGGTCCAGGTAATGTACTGACTCCAGTCGGTGGGGTTACTTGACATTAAACAGCGGAGGGTGGACTCGAGCTGCTGATTCATTCGTTCTGTTTGTCCGTTAGACTGTGGATGGTAGCCAGAGGTTAGCGAGGACTTACAATTGAGAGCAGAGCAGAAGGCCTTCCAGACTTGGGAGATGAATTGAGGTCCGCGATCTGAAAGAATCTCCTGGGGAATCCCATGTAACCAGAAGACATGTTTGATCAGAAGCTGGGCGGTTTGGAAAGCCGTGGGAAGTTTTCTAAGGGGGATCAGATGACAGGACTTTGAAAATCGGTCGACAATGGTGAAGATCGTAGACATACCTCGGGAGATGGGTAGACCAGTGACAAAGTCGATAGCGATATGGGACCAAGGGCGCGAGGGGACTGGAAGAGGATGCAGCAGGCCTGAAGGTGGTTGGTGAGAGGCTTTGTTTCTGGCGCAGGTAGCACAAGCTGAAACATACTTCTTGACATCCTTATGTAGAGTGGGCCACCAGAAACGTCTTGAGATTAAAGCCACTGTTCTGCTCACCCCCGGATGAGCGGAAAATTTGGCAGCATGCATCCACTGTATCAGGCGAGATCTAACAGAGGAGGGGACATATGTTCGGTTAGCAGGGCCGTTACCTGGGTCAGGTTCGGAAGCCAGGGCTGAGTTTATGAGATCGGTGATCTCCCATGTAACCACTCTGACAGTGCAGGATGCTGGTAGGACAGGTTCAGGCGTCTCGGGTTGATCAACGGACTAAAGACGAGAGAGAGAGTCGGGTTTGACAGTCTTGGATCCGGGTCTGTAGGAAATAATGAGGTTGAAGCGAGAGAAAAATAGGGACCACCTGGATTGGCGAGGGTTGGCTTGTTTAGCTGATTGGATGTAAGCAAGATTCTTGTGATCAGTCCAGACAAGAATCGGGTGCTCAGCTCCTTCCAACCAATGTCTCCATTCCTCCAATGTCAGTTTTATGGCCAAAAGTTCTCGGTCTCCAACGTCGTAGTTTTGCTCTGCGGAGGAAAGTCTGCGAGAAAAATAGGCACAAGGATGAACCTTTTGATCTGAGTCAAGTCTTTGTGATAACACAGCACCCACTCCAGAGTCGGAAGCGTCAACCTCGAGGATAAATTGTTTAGCTGGATCGGGTTGGATTAGCACTGGGGCTCTGGAAAACAAAGTTTTTAGTTTAACAA
>NW_015152938.1:0-1818 GCF_000732505.1 Cyprinodon variegatus | reverse complement strand
GTTTCTCATTCTGGTTTGGAAATATTGTATAATCTGCTGCTCCAGGTAATAGCTCAATCGCACAGTCATATGGTCTGTGTGGTGGAAGGGACGTAGCACTGACCTTACTGAAGACAGGAGCCAAATCATGGTACTCGGAAGGGACAGAAGTAAGGTCAGGAGAGTCCATCTCCCCCCCACCTCTAGGGGACCCCACAGCGGGAGCTGCTGAACGGAGGCATGTTTCATGACAAAGGGTAGACCAGGATTCCACATGACGATCAGTCCAGTTAATATGGGGATTATTTTTCTCCAACCATTCAAAGCCAAGCACCAGAGGAGAACATGCGGAAGGAAAAACAAAAAATGTTATGGTTTCACGATGATTACCTGAGATAAGTAGCTCGAGAGGCTGGGTTTGATGGGTGACCTGGTGGAGTTTCTTCCCATCGATAGCGGAAACACATAGAGGCTGGTTTAGAGGAACGGTTTCAATCTGAAGCTGCTGGACAAGATTAGAGTCAATTAAGTTTCGTTCACAGCCTGAATCGATGAAGGCAGAAAAAGAGAGGTTCTGGTCAGAGAAATAAAAGTGGCTGGAAGCATCAGACGAGGAGATTTTTCAGAGTTAACATGGCCCGCCAGACTCCTCAAAACCTCTGACGGGCCCCGGCTTTTGATTTAGCTGGGCATGAAGCGATGAAATGACCACTCTCACCACAGTAGATACTCAGTTTGCTCAGAAAACGTCTTTGTCTTTCCTCCGGAGTCAGCCTTGTATGTCCAACCTGCATGGGTTCAGTTTCTGTCTCTCCTGTATGAGAGGCTTGAACAGGCAAGGGGAGAGACTGAGTTTTTGGTCTCAGCTTGGACAAATGTTCTGTGGGAGCAGAAAAATCAGTCACGTTATTAGAAGCAGGGGCAGAGGCAAAGGAACCCTGATTCCTATATTTGGAGCTGTTTCTGGCTCGAATCCTGTTATCCAACTTAATTGTAAGGCAGATTAGTTCATCGAGTGTTGCAGGTTCGTCGAGGGTTGCTAGTTCATCCTTGATGCTTTCGTTTAAAGCCATAAAGTAAGCGCCCTTTAAAGCACTTTGATTCCATCCGGAAGCAGCCGCTTTTACCCGGAAGTTAATGGAGAACTCCGCCACCGAAGAACTTCCCTGTTTGAGATTGAAAAGAGCACGAGAGTCAATAGTTTGATCAGTTTCTTGGTTGAAAACTTGAGAAAATTCTGAGACAAAATCGGAATATTGACAACTGAGGCTTTCGACAGAGGCAAACCTTGCCTGAGCCCATTCCAGGGCTCTTCCTGTTAATTAGGACAAAATGAAAGTTATTTTTTTGTAATCCGAGGGAAAACTGCTGGGAGAGTTCTGAAAGATAAGGCGACATTGAAACAAAAAACCCTTGCAGTCCTTCATATTACCAGAAAATTTCTCTGGGAGACTTGGGCGGAACTCTGGTGATGATGTCACTGCCGGTGACCTCGGAGGAGGAACTGGATCCGGAAATGGTTGCGCTGCCGTCGTGGCATTAGCGCTGCTCATGTAGTTAGCATAACTCTGAAGCATATGATTGTGAGAATCAACCACACGATATAACTCACGTAGGGTTTGAGTTTGTCCCTGGATCTGAGCATCTTGCTCCTCCAATCGACGGCGGAGATGATCTGCTGGGCCTTGTGTTTGGCCGCAGTGTTCTGTCATGATGGGTTCACTGATGAGACCCAGTTATGCAGAACAGCAGGGAGACGGAAACAAAAGTAAAAGTTTAACAATGTTTATTGTTCACAAGCACATGGAAACTTTGACTGGAACTGGTTCAGGCCTGGGG
>NW_015152937.1:23595-24684 GCF_000732505.1 Cyprinodon variegatus | reverse complement strand
CAGGAGCGTTTGTAAGACCAAAAGGCATGACCAGGTATTCAAATTGGCCTATGGGGGTCTTAAAGGCTGTTTTCCATTCATCCCCTTCTCTTTTTCTAAGGAGATGATAGGCGTTTCTTAAATCGAGTTTGGTGAACACTGTCGCACCTTCAACAGGTTCAAAACTGATGCCAGTAAAGCTAAGGGATACTTATTTTTGACAGTTATCTGATTCAAACCTCTGTAGTCAATACAGGGTCGGAGGGAACCATCCTTTTTACCCACAAAAAAGAAACCAGCACCGAGAGGAGATGAAGATGGATGAATAATTCCAGCGGCTAGAGACTCATTGATATACTTCTCCATAGTTTCAGGTTCTGGTTTGGAGATGTTAAACAGTCTACACTGGGAAGAGGGGCTCCTGGTAGTAAATCAATGGCGCAGTCATATGGTCTGTGAGGTGGAAGAGACGTAGCACTGACCTTACTGAAGACTGGTGCCAGATCATGATACTCAGGAGGAACAGAAGTAAGGTCAGGAGAGTCCATCTCCCCCCTACCTCTAGGGGACTGAATAGTAGGAGCCGCAGAACGAAGGCATGACTCGTGACAGGAAGTGGACCAAGACTCAATGTGGCATTCAGCCCAGTTGATCTGGGCGGTGTGACGTTCCAGCCACTCGAATCCAAGCACCAGAGGAGAGCATGCTAAGGGAAAAACAAAAAATGTTAGCGTTTCACGGTGGTTCCCAGAGATAAGAAGTTCTAAAGGTTGTGTCTGATGAGTGACTTGATGAAGCTTCTTTCCATCAATGGCAGATACTCTGAGAGGCTTTGTTAATGGAACAGTCTCAATCTTTAATTGCTGGACCAGATCTGGATCAATGAGATTTCTCTCACACCCAGAGTCGATGAACGCTGATAATGTGAGATTCTGGTTGGAGAAAAAAAAGGGTTGCAGGTAACAATAAACGAGGAGTTTTCTCAGATCTTAGATGGCCCCTTCAGACTCCTCAAATACTCTGACGGGCCCTGGCTTTTGATTTAGCCGGGCATGACGCAATGAAATGGCCAGTCTAACCACAGTACAGACAAAGATTTCCTCTAAATCT
>NW_015152937.1:20573-21706 GCF_000732505.1 Cyprinodon variegatus | reverse complement strand
AAGGTCTGATTTTGCAGGGGCGGGTGATGAAAAGTGTTTGGAGCATGCTCTGGTTCTGATGCCAGTTTATTTCAGCCTTTATCCAGTCTCATGTGGAAGAGCTGGTCAGGTTATTTGCATTACATCAAGGACAGTTAGCAAGGTAGGGTGAATACAGAAACTTGAAGAGGGGAGGGGGGCTTCCAGGAAAACTGAAATTCTCCAGTTGTGAACAGAATCCTATTGACACTGCCTTCGCTCAACAGATGGGAATTGATCTTATCCCTCTACAGAACCCCCCTTTGTGATTTTGCCTTGGATGGCAGAGACCTGCCTCAGATAACTCACCAGACTATTCCTATTCAACTAACGTTTCTGGGAATCACACTGAAAACATTTCTTTGTACATTTTCCCCACAGCCAACTCCGCTTTAACTTTGGGTTTTGATTGGCTCCAGTCTCATAATCCCACCATTAATTGGACAAGCAGACATGTTGATTCTTGGTCTGTTTATTGTCACTCTCACTGTCTTAGATCTGCTGTTCCCCCAGTCTTACAACCACCAGAGTTAAATGAGGCAGATGCCATTGATCTCTCTTCCGTTCCTGCCAACTACCGTGACCTTTCCCAGGTATTTAGCAGATCTAAAGCCTGTTCTCTGCCTCCCCACAGACCATACGACTGTGCCATTGACCTGTTTCCTGGAACCCCCCTGACCAGCAGTCGCCTTTTCAATATTTCTAAGTCAGAAAGGGAGGCTATGGAGAAATATATTAAGGAGTCCCTGGCAACCGGCATCATCCGCCCCTCATCTTCACATCTTGGAGCAGGATTCTTCTTCGTGGGGAAGAAGGATGGCTCACTTCGGCCCTGTATAGACTACAGAGGTTTGAATCTAATAACTGTTAAAAACAAATATCCATTGCCATTGCTGTCATCAGCCTTTGAACACGTTCAAGGACTTCACAAAACTGGACCTCAGAAACGCATACCACCTGCTCCGAATATGGGAGGGAGATGAGTGGAAAACCACCTTCAAAACTCCCATTAGTCACTTTGAGTATCTGGTCATGGCTTTTGGTTTAACTAATGCTCCTGTTTTCATCCAGCCAGACCTCTCCAAACAGTTTGTGGTGGAGGTGGATGCCTCAGA
>NW_015152937.1:18367-20219 GCF_000732505.1 Cyprinodon variegatus | reverse complement strand
GAGGCAGCCTTTGTCCGTTTAAAGAGAATCTTCGCTAATGCTCCTGTTTTCATCCAGCCAGACCTCTCCAAACAGTTTGTGGTGGAGGTGGATGCCTCAGATTCTGGAGTTGGAGCCGTTCTCTCCCAAGTTTCCGGTACGGATGATAAGTTACACCCCTTGCCTTTTTCTCTCGCAGACTCTCACCTGCTGAAAGAAATTACGATGTCGGTGATCGTGAGCTTTTATCCATAAAGTTGGCTCTAGAGGAATGGAGACACTGGCTAGAGGGAGCTTCACATCAGGTTCAGGTTTGGACAGATCACAAAAACCTCTCATATATCCAATCAGCCAAGAGACTCAACCCCCACCAATCCCGCTGGTCACTATTTTTCTCCCGATTTAACCTCTCTATTTCCTTCCGCTCTGGCACTCGGAACGTCAAACCAGATGCCCTTTCACGGCAGTTTGCCCCGGACAAATCTGAAGAGTCTGCTGCTCCCATCCTGCCTCCTAGCTGCTCAGTTGCCGTAGTAACCTGGGAGATTGAGGATCTAGTTAAGCAGGCCCAATTATCTGAACCTGACCACGGTACCGGACCACCCAACAGAATTTATGTCCGTCCTCCATTTGTGCTCGTGTGATAAACTGGCTTCACACCTCTAAGATTTCTGCCCATCCAGGAATCAGCCAAACTGTGGCCCACATCAGTTGATGTTTTTGGTGGCACTCCTTATTGAAGGACGTTAAGGAGTTTGTATTGGCCTGCCCCACCTGCGCTTATAACAAGCCCTCTCATCAGCCTCCTACAGGACAGCTTCAACCCTTGCCCAATCCCAAGCGACCCTGGTCACACATTGCCATTGACTTCATCACAGGACTCCCCACTTCGAAAGGTATGACCACCATCCTAACCATCATAGACCGTTTCTCCAAGGCCTGCAATCTTGTTCCTCTGCAAAAACTCCCTACAGCCATGCAGACAGCCCAGCTTTTGGTCAAGCACGTTTTTCGTCTCCATGGAATCCCACAGGACATTCTATCTGACCGCGGCCCGCAGTTTATCTCCCAGGTGTGGAAAGGTTTTGTTCGGCGCTAGGGGCCAAGGTCTCTCTCACTTCCGGTTACCACCCCCAATCCAATGGCCAGGTGGAATGAATCAAGAGTTGGAAGCCAGCCTCAGATGTCTCACCCCTACTGATCCCTCTGAGTCAAGTCAATTCCTTCTGTGTGTCGAATACACCCACAAGACTAGCATCTCCTGTGCCACTGGACTATCCCCTTTCGAGGCTTCAATTGGGTACCAGCCACCCCTCTTTCCGGCCAAAGAGGCAGCCATTGCCGTACCCTCCTTTCAACCTTGCAACGGCAGCACCACATCTGCCGTTGCCGGACCTTCTGGAACCAGGCCTTGACGGCTCTGGGAAGGACCTCCGAATAAAACCAGAGATGGGCCAATCGCAGGAGGAGGGTTGCCCCTTCCTGTCACCCAGGCCAGAAGGTCTGGCTCTCAACCCGTGACATCCACCTCAAATCCATGTCTCGCAAGTTGTCGCCCAGATTCATTGGCCCATATGAGATGGAAAGGACCATAGGGGAATCTGTCTTTCGTCTCCCCTCATCTCTCCGAATTTATTGCACCTTCCACGTTTCTCAAGTTAGGCCTGTCTCATTGAGCCCCATGAGCCCACCTGCTGAGCCACCTCCCCCTTTGGACATTGATGGCCACCCCGCCTACACCGTCCGAGGCATTGTGGATAGTCTTCCCGGTGGGCGTGGGTGGCAATACCTCGTCGATTGGGAGGGTTACGGTCCTGAGTATCGTTCCTGGGTCCCTGGATCATTCATTTTTGTCCCCTCCCACATTAGAGAC
>NW_015152937.1:14005-15347 GCF_000732505.1 Cyprinodon variegatus | reverse complement strand
TTCTGCAGTTTCTGGTGTAGGTTTGTGCATTGTCTTATTTCTAAGTTTATGCATTGTCTTATTTTGGATTAAACTCTAATTCTGTGACGTCGACACGCCTTGCTGGTTTTCATTGTGACCACACGCAGCTCGCCAAGTGGACCTGGGAAAGGAAGAATGAAAAGCCAACCTTTTTCCAAAGTTAACTATTTTAGAATATTTTCTTCCTTAACACTCTGTACAACAGACATTTTTTTGAGTCTACTCTCACTGCACCTCAGGTGAAATTAGTTACTTACTTGAAAGAGGATATTCCTGTAATAGGATGTTTGGAAGCAACAGTTACCCTTCATGACAACGCTGCTCCTGCTTCTTTGTATGTAGTTAAAGGCGGATCTGCATTACTCGGAATGGATCTGATAAAAGCACTAAAATGGACATTTAGCTCCGATTCAATCCATGCTCCAACCCCTGAATATGCTTCTTCTGCTGCACCTGTGTTACTGACAAAAACGAACTCTGCTTCTATTGGCTGTGTTGCTGGGTTTGTGCACAAAGTTAAAGTATGTGAGGATGCAGTTCCAGTTCGGCAAAAACTTTGCCGCCATCCATTTGCAGTACAAGAGGCAGTGTCGGAGGAACTGGATTTGCTGTTAAAGGAGGGAATTATCGAACGCATTGATGCTTCCCCCTGGATTTCACCTATTGTGGTCACAACGAGGAAAGAGGGCAGACCAAGATTGTGCGTTGACTTAAGGGAACCTAATAAAGCTATAGTTGCTGACAGTCACCCTTTGCCCCACATGGATGAGCTTTTAAGTGAGCTCAGGGGTGCCAGTTTTTTCTCCACCATAGACCTGGCATCTGCATACCATCAGCTCCTGCTACATTAGAACAGTAGGGATCTCACAGCTTTTATTACGCACAAGGGGCTTTTCCGTTACTGTTGTGTTCCGTACGGGTTGGCCTCTGCTCCATCTGCATTCCAAAAAATGATGGAAACTGCTTAAAGGACTGCCTGGTGTGCACAATTACTTGGATGATGTAATTGTTTCAGGATCTTCCTTACAAGAACATGACAAACGACTGCATGCTGTGCTCCAGCGTCTTACGGAGGCAAGCCTGACACTTAACATGCAAAAATGTGCATTTAGACAGTCCAGCCTCAAGTTTCTTGGTCACATCATTTCCAAAGATGGCATCCTTCCTGATCCAGCTCATAGTGCAGCTGTACGTGATGCACCACCACCACATGACCTACAGTCTCTGCGCTCCTTCCTTGGTTCGATCTCCTGGTACAGCAAGTTTCTCCCTAATTTTGCCACATTAGTGGAACCAATGCGGGCTGTGCTAAGAGAAACTG
>NW_015152937.1:11138-13229 GCF_000732505.1 Cyprinodon variegatus | reverse complement strand
TATATATATATATATATATATAATTTTTTCTTTTTTACAAATGTTAAACAGGGTATGGACATATCAGATACAAGTGTAATGAAGATATTACACCTATGTTTATTGTTCCTCTCCTTCCTAAATCTCCAGGATGTCATCCATGGATCTGCCTGTCCAGAGGAGAAAACACCACGACACTGTGGGATTTTTTACCAGCTCTTTTGTTTAAATGTTTGTGTTTACATGAGAATAAAGTTTGAACTGAAAAAAATATATACCCATTTCCTGTAATCTGTAAAAAAATTAATGACAAATTAATGTTTTAATGTATTATAGGTATTTGGTCAATTAACGGACAGTGCCAAACGATTACCGTTTATTGGCTAAATGAAATAGATTTGTGACAAATAGAGTCCGCGGGCGCAATGTAGTATGTTTGAGTGGAGTTGCCATATAGTGACGGGCGGAGTTGCCATATTATGATGTCATCCAAAGGCGCAGGCCCCCGAGTCAATCTGGCAGCCCGAGTCAATCTGGTACCTACAGGGGCACTGGACCCTTCTCTATCAGTTCTAAAAAAAAACTGTTAAACCTTCCCCTGGTGTCTCTGTTTGGTTTTCTCCATGTGGGTCAGATCATTGAATAAAATCATGAAAAACACATGTTCTCGATTAAAGTAAAAAAAAACAACAAACAAACTGACAACTGTCCTGATTTGGCTAATGGGGCAACCCAAATTATTCGTAATGTACATTAATGTGCAAAGTAAACTAATTTTTCACTAATAATTGAATCAGTCCTCCCCTACTGATTTGAAAGTGATCAGTGCCCTGCAATGTCACAGCTTGCCATAACTCAGGTGAATAAATTGATCACATTTCTATGCATTGATTTTGTATTAAATACAAATTGACAACTTCAATTTGTTTATTCTTCTTTAAAATAATATAAACAATTTTATGACATAGGATATATTGACTTTTCTCTGCAACAGTTAAGAGTAGTTAAGAGGCAATATACTTAGATATATCGCTATGGCCATTAAAGAAAATTAATCTGTTGAAGAGCAGCCGTAAGTTGTATTCTTCACCTGCAAAAAGCAAGAGATTCCAAATAGAGTTAATTTTTAGAAATTCTTCAAGGGGAAAAAGAAGCACTCAATTTACCCTGGGCCCCGCTGGAGGTAGAGTCTGGGTGAGGCTGGGCCACATCGAGTTTTCCATCAGAAAAGCTCTTATGAAAACATTACAATGTTCTCAAATGTTTTTATTTTTTTACATTTCGCTGGAAACAAAACATGAAACCAATTCAATGTTTCTTGAAACAGTATTTCATTTTCAATTAAACTTGGAAATAACCTAAAAGTTTACTTTACTTTGATATCTGACTTTACTGAATCTGTAACTTTATTAGGTGTGATGTGATTAATTTGAATAATTCCTGAGAAATACTACATGGTGTCAGGATTGTGCTGGCAGTCTGTGCAGGTCCTTGCTCTCTTCTCTCTCACACAGGTGATTGCAGTTTGACAGGTGGGAATGGTGCATACCTGTGGCTCGTTAGGAGGCTCCATGCTGAGGCATTAATAAAGGCAGGGCTCTGTCAGCTGGACACCAGAGTGTTAAGCCGTTGTGGTATGCCTCAGTGGCCGAGAGCAGTGAGCAGTGCCCTCCGCTCACTGCTCTCAGCTATGGTGCTGCACGGACTGCCTCGCTCCATCTGCACGCTCACCTGTCGCTCAGTTACCGGTTCCATCATAGAAGTGAGCTCTGCAGAATCCGTCCTTCTGAACCACTCCCCTCAGAATCGTTCTCTGAGCTAACTGATCTTCCTCTAATCAGCTCCGGAGTGCGATTGGTCCCGCTCCTGCGTCTCTGTCAGGGTGTTCTCTGTTCATTGTTCGTAAATAAACATCTTAAACCATTTTCTGGTTCCTGATTTTGAAAGCCATGGCATAAGGAACATACTGTTGAAGAAAAATTATTATTTTTAGTTTTTAATACAGTTAATCTTATGCCATGTGTAAAAGGTATGTTGAACACTCTCATTTTGAACATATTTCTTAATTTTGAACAAGTTTGTGAAGATAACCTTTCCTTGAACCAAAATACT
>NW_015152937.1:7678-10528 GCF_000732505.1 Cyprinodon variegatus | reverse complement strand
TTTTTATTTATGACATTATTTGGGTCAGGTTTTTTTTCCCACCCCATTTTAACCCATGCTGGTGAGGTGCTTAAGTGAACAAAACTACTTCAGATTTTCGGACCTATTGCCCTGGATCGATCATGGACTTAAAACAAACAGATTGATTGATGAAACATTAATCACTGTACAAAGAAATATAACGGATTTGAAGAAGAGAACAATACATCTTGGGTGTTATTAGGGTTTATTTTTTGTCTTCTTCCATTTCTGTTTATTTTTTATACTGATAGGAAAATATAATTATTGAGTACCTTCCTAAATATGTGCAAAATATACATTTGAATACAATAACTTAAACTTACTCCCTTTCTGTCTGTGTTTTATTCACACACAGGAGGGCTCCTCAGACGAACCTTTCTGATTGCCTATTACCATATTTTGCTGTATTTAGGCGCCTAGCCTTAATTACGTTACACTGAGCAGCAACTTCCGGGTCTAGGCTGAATGGTGTGGCGGAAGCAGCCGCAGAAAATGAGCATGTGCCACATGCTAAAAATGACAAATAGAAAATCCAAATACGCCTGGCCTATGTCCCACCCCAAGAACAATATACTCCACTGTGATTGGTAAGGTCATTCAGCTCCGCACACAACACTGAAAAGTGCCAATCATATCAAACTCGCGGGCCGCACTAACATTAAACTTTCATATTAAGGCAAGGGCCATAAACTATTGTCCTGAGGACTGCAAATGACCCACGGGCCGCGAGTCTGAGACCCCTGGGTTAGATGAAGACAATAGTTTTGCTAACTCTGAAAGTTCAACTGGATCAAAGCAGTCTAAACCTGGTTCAGATTCCATGACTACCTCAGATGCTGCCCCCCCCCTCCAGAGACAAACCAAACGTGGATAAAGGACTGCTAATGATCTTATTTTTAATCAGATCAATCTTATTTATAAAGAATCCCATAAAATCATTACTGCTAAAAGCAGGTGGAATGGATGGTTCAACTAAGCTATGGCTCTGGGTGAGTTTGGCAACTGGATTAAAAATAAATCTAGGATTATTCTTATTCTCCTCTATTAATGAGGAGAAATAAACTATTTTTCCAGACTAGGTAGGATTCCCGTAGGCCTGTGGAGCGATGTTTTCTCTCCAGTTTCCTAGCATTTTGCTTCAGAGTGCGCAGCTCTGCATTAAACCAAGAAGCCACCTTTCTATTTGTAATGGTTTTCATGTTCAAACGAGCTGTGCTGTCTAAAGGCTGATTTATACTTCAGACACTCTGCTGCACCTCTCCCAAATTGTAGGTGACCGCAGACAGGAGGCCTCTGATTGGTCAAATCTCCATCCACTCTACACTATGCATATTTCCTGTTTGGTACCTTACCGGTTTGCTATGTTAGTATGACCGCCATTGTGGAAAACGACTGGTGAAGATGAACCAGCTAGCAGAGCGAGGTGCGTGAGAACGCTGGGACCCTTTTTCCACCTGGATTCCCGCTCTTTTTGGCCCTCATGTCCCTCGATTGTCGCACAAACTTGTCCCCACTTCCTCACCACCTCAGCCGTATCTAGACCCACAGCTAGTTCCTGATTGGTCCTCTGGCATTGTGGCGTGGAACAACATAGGTTGGACTATGCTTCAATATTGAGCATAAAATAAAATTTTTTGCATCAAGCTCACTGCGACAAACTGCTGCAGGAGGAGAACCAGGCCTTCAGGCAGTATGCAGAGAACTAGCAACCCCATCTACAAAATCATCAGCCTGTGAAGGGGAAAAAAACTAAGCTTTTGCACTCTGCAGCACTGCTCAGCGACACAGAGGAGAGAGAAATTAGTGATGCATTATATCAACAATGTCAAATTATACCGATAATTATCTGCTTTTCATGACTGATACCAATTCTGATACTGATAAGTTTATATTCAATATAATCTTTACATAATCTGGGGCTTGTGGGGAATACATCTATAAAACGAAACTAATTATTTCTTAGTTCAGCTAATCTATGGTTTGAATGCTGGCATTCATGAAGTCCAAATATTTATCAAATATAAAGTCAGTAACAAAAAATGCAATCAGAAAACAATGCACCTTCAAAACTAACCACAGCAAATCTAAAGAAAATAGGGCACCTTTTAAAATATGCTCAGAATCTTCAGAGGTATTTGGGGAGTATAGTCAAATATTTTTCAAACATAAAATTAGATGTACTAACATACCTATGTCTGTCTGGGTGAGAAACATTTAATTTAAATCAAAGTTCAACCTCAAAAATGAGGTGAATAACCAACAAAAGGTTGCTTGACTGCTTCAGGGATTGTAGAGATATTTTTTGAACATTTTATAGCTCAAAATAAAATAAAAATTAAATGACCTCCACTTTCTACTTAATATTTAACACCTATGCTGTCTTTGTTCCCTTTATCTTTTCTAGGTAAGGTCATCATTGGTAGATGTTTCTGAACAAAAAGGAGCATTTCTGTCTTTGAACATCCAAGTCTGTTTCTCTTTTCATCAATGACTTTTGCAGCATCAGAAAACAAACTCTCACTGTCTATGCTGGTTCAAGAACAGGTGCCTCAGTGAGGTAATATCTGGGATGCCATTTTGGTTGCTTCCCAGTAGGGTTAGGGTTGGCGCTCTCAGACCATGGAATGGTGGGCTCTGACAGAGAGACTTGGATCTAAATGAGTAGAACAAAGGAACAAAAACTAATTGATATATTTGACTTTAATGTATTTGATATTTTTGTGTGAGAAAGTTAAAGTTTTATTATTATTATTTTTTTTACATTTTCCTGTCTGGCAATGGGGCAATAAAAATATTTGTCTTGATGCCAAAAGAAGCCCAACAGATTTT
>NW_015152937.1:3894-7668 GCF_000732505.1 Cyprinodon variegatus | reverse complement strand
GCCATATTGCTCCACTTGTTTCATGCATATAAATTGCTTCATTATAATTATGCAGGGAGTTTTACAGATTATATGGACACTGAAATGTAAATAGAACAGAACAAGAAAAACAGAAGAAAAAGAGAGAGAAAAAAGAGGAAAGATGAAAGAGAGAGGAGATAGAAAGGAGACAATGACAAAACATTTTCAGTCTGCTTCATCACCTGTAACGAGATGCAAAAAGAACAGCACAACTGAAAGACATGGTACGAGACATACAATAAAACAACACCTTGAAACTATCGCTGAAGTAATATTATTTAGTCTACCATGTACTCTAAGTTAACTGAAGATATGAATGTGGGCTCTCTGAATGGAAGTGAATCTCTGAGTACCTGGAACCAAACACCTGTAGTTGTTTGTGAGGGTGAACTTGTGCATGTAAAGTTTATCCATAGAGAAAATGCTCAATAGTGGTTGTGGAGAGCCGAAGAAGCGCCCCCCAGAGCACTGAGTCCAGCGCCGGGAGACCCAAAGCCCCAGACGCCCAAAGGGACCCCAAGTGGGAAGGCACCAAGAAGGGGTCAGCCCAGGAAATCTGACCCCCACCAAGGGAGGCGGAAAGACAGCCCGAGGAAGTCCCCCAGCCACTGCAATGCCGGGGCCCCGGGGAGCTGCGGGGACGAGTCCGCAGGCTCCACCGGCAGCCAGCCACCCTGAAGTGAATCCGGGCCCCAGGGATCCGAGGCCCCAGGGGCGCCCGACCCCCAGACAGGAGCCTCAGCCAGGCCCTGGCCGGCCGGGCCCCGCAGAGAGGCCGCCAGGAATGAGCCAGCAGCCACCACCCAAACCCCAAGCTCCACCAGTGTGCCGGCGAGCCCCGAGGGAGAGCAGGAATGGGGGGAATGGGCTCCGCCCTTAGCGGAGACTTGAGATGTGTTTGGGAGAGGGGGCAGACCCCAACCTGGGAAAAAAAACAAACCAGTCTCAATCACGCCATCGCACCGTAGTGCCCCCACTCGCACCACAGAAGAAAAAAAAAACACGGAAACTCATTAACACATAACACTCACATCCAATAATACCAGGACCAAAGACCTGGCAGCACCGGTGGTTGGTCCCATGATTATCAGATGATCCAATAAGTGAACCTTATTGGATCATCCGATAATGTTTATATGTGTATATATATGTATGTATGTGTGTATGTATTATATATATACATATATATACATATATACGCATTGTGGGGGGCTTTTCTGCTTGGCGTTCTTTTTTTGGGGGGATTGGCATGTCTGTTTTCTTGGGGGGCGGGCGGCCCCAATCGGTGGGGGTCCTTCTGGCGGCGCGCCGCTGGTGTGTGGGGGTCTGCGGACGCGGCTGTACTGCTCTGGCTTCGTCCGGTGGGGGAGCGCCGTGGTTCACTCCGCTCTGGCTTTGTGCTGCCCGCGGGTTGCTGGGGGGGGTGGTTGCGCCGGCTGCCGTCTGCTCTTCTTGCGGTCGGGCACCGGGCTGCTTTTCTGCTCTTGGGTTAATTCTGTGCACGGTGTGTTGCGTTGCACGCTTTTGGCATCGGTCTTGGAGGGGTGGGGCCGTGATTTTGGCCTAGGGGGGCGTTTTGGGGGGGTTCCATGGCGCTCGCGGCCAGTTCGCGGCGGATGCGCGTGGGCCCCGGCTGTGGGCGTGGCCGCCTGTGTGTTTTTCCTGGGTGGTGCGTGGGGTCGGTCGCCGGGGCTTGGTGCCGGGGCGTGTTTTGGAGGTCTGTGGGGCCGGGGCGTTTCGGTCGGTGCCGTGAAGGGGCCGGTGTTTGGTGCCCGGCCCTACAACAGGGTGGCCGGCGGAGCCCACGGACTCATCCTCTTCCCTCCATCAGCCCCCCCCCCCTTCGGAGATTTGATACCTCCACTGCATTAACACTTAAACCGCTTACCGCACAAGCGACAAAAGACATCCAGGCCGAGATCATTCCCTCTCCCCCTCCCTCCCCTTCTCCCACTAGCAGAGTGCAAACCCCTGAAGGGGTAAGCATCTGCCATAGGTGTTAATGTCCATGCCCCCCCCCAGCCCAACAGGCCCCGATGCACTTCTGATTTCCCCGATGATTTCTGAGACATGACATAATTACCTGTTGATCTGTTTGGCTTTGGCTCAGGTCTTATGGTTGTTTTCTTGCATCTCTTCATACATTGTCAGAAGTGAAAGGTTGTTGTCATCTGCCTTGGTTTTCTTCTCCTGTGGCTCATCAACATTTTCTGCTGATTTTTCACTTTTTTTGCTTCCTGTTTTGCTGTTTGGTCAAAATAGCAGTCCTTATCTCTGGGTTCCAAGTTGTAGCAGAAAAACAGGGCGTCCATGTAGATGTGACTGAAATGCTGCTCCATGGCTTGCAGTAGGCCTCTTTGAAGTTTTAACTCTATGATCTGAAGCAACTCTTCTATTCAACAGATGTTTTAAGGCTTTGATGGATGGGACGTCATCAGCTGCAATAGTTTGAAGGAAATATTCAAAAGGAACAAATATTATTAGGCGTTTTTGGAAAAATAGTTATAATAGAGACTTTGAAGGAAAGTTTTATTATTTTATCATTTTCTAAGTGAAATTCTTCTAAATTACTGCAGCCAAACAATCTATCCATCTTCCTATTGTCTCGTGCAAAAAGTAAGAAACATCATCAACAAAATCCTCAATATGTAGCAACCAGCATTGAAACGTTTGCATAGTAGCAATAGCCATGAGATGAAACAACACATCAGCACATTGAAGGCCCCAGCATTTATTGTTTTACTAGGGAAGATTTAAATTCAGTTATCTTTCCAGAGTTATTGACCCTCATAAATCTCCATTGTTCCATGTTTGTTCTTCCTCCGTCTTTAGAGCACAAAGGTTGGATGTTCAGAGTTCACTGCAGTTCAGGTGGAATAAAGTCACGTTGTGGCATCCTGTAAAGAACAGAGATTGTTGCAGCTTTTCTTCCCTTCTGTCCAGCAGTAATGGTCTGAAGGTGGAAACAGCATCAACATCCCAGAGATGGACATAAAAGGCCTACAGCAGCAGCAGCAGTGATCCATGCTGCCATCCTGCTCTAATCACACAGGTTTGCAGGAAAGTTTAATTTATTTATTCATTACTAAGTGAAATTCTTCTAAATTACTGCAGCAGAACAATCTTTCCATCTTCCTATTGTATCATGCAATAAGGAAGAAACACCCTTAACTAGATCATTAATATGTGGGAGAAGAAACCATATTTCTGCTTTGCTCTGTGTTTTCCTCTTATTCTAAGGTGTGGTTCTCTAACAGCGACATCTCTGATTAAATATTCTACAGAAACACCCCCCCCCCTCCTTTCTCACCCTCAGAGGAAAAAGTCCAAGAAGCTGTCTGGAGTCAGACGTCAAAGATCTGGCAGCAGATCTGGCAGCCAATCAGATTACTGTAGAAAATAGATAACGGCTTCAGAGGAACAGGTTAGTAAGAGCCAGAGGATTAATCAGTTGTTTCCAGAGAAACTGTCTCCTCAGGGGTTGAGCTTTTACTCCACAGCATATGAAGGTCTTTTGAAGGCTAAACACCTGATTGTAGATAAAACACTATGTTCACATTAACAGTGACAGGTGGAGTGTTTAACTCAGGCTCTCTGTCTGGACCATGTGTTGTTATGTGTTGCTTAAATGTACTACACTGCCCATAATGCCCCAGGCAAGAGGTTACCTGGGAGACCATGTATTAAGATTGGAGTTGGTCAATAAAGTTTTGGCATAAACCCACGCAGACCGTGTTTGTCTTTTCAATAATG
>NW_015152937.1:0-1626 GCF_000732505.1 Cyprinodon variegatus | reverse complement strand
AGATTTTCTCAGGGCAGGCTTCAGCTTGCATGATGAGTTTTTCCAAGGTCGGGCATCTTTTCATGATGTCTGGAAGGATGTCTGATACATTAGACACCAGGCCACAGTTCAAAGGGGTATATATCAGCACCTCTGTGTTTTTCTTGTTACAGAAATGTTTAATCCCACTTATAGATCCATTGCATAATATCAGGGTCCTTGGCCCTGTGGCCTGTTTTTTCTCTGGTAGCTTAGAGTGAAGATTGTTGACATACCTTTGATTCAATTCTGGGAATTGTTTGTTCGCTGAGTTGCTGGGCTGGTCACCATTCGGAATCACAGGTAGAGTTGTTTCATTACCATACGCGGCGTTTACATCATAGTTCACTTCAAGCTGGTGGATTTTTAGCTCCATGACAGCTGTTTTCTGTAGAAGCTTGTCACAGTCCTCTGTGCTGAAGGTAGGCATCCTTTAAATCGGGTGGTTCTTCTCCATATCCACTTCATGTTGAATTGTTTGCATAAGAGCGTTTTTCATGAAAACTGCCTCCTCTGGGCTGTTATAGAGAGGCATCTTCTGTGGAATAGCTGAAAACTAAAATAGTCCACACAGGGAAAAATCTAAATAAAAAATAAATAAAAGAAAATAAATCAAATAACTAAATCCAAATTTCTGTAGTTTTGGTTAAGAGATAAAACAGAGATAAAAGTGAGCCCCAGGGCAGCTGTAGCTACAATGTAGCTTACCACCATTAGTGTGTGAGTGTGTGTGTGAATGAGTGAATGTAGTCTAAAGCGCTTTAAGTCGCCTGACTTGAAAAAGTGCTATATAAGTCAGGGCTCGATGTTAACCATCGCCCAATCTCCTGGGGCAAGTAGTTTTTATTGTTGGGAGAGTACAAATTTCATTGCATTTGCCCGCCAGGCAAGTTCAATGATTGCAAAAAAAATTATTTATCACACAAAATTACTTTAAAATCACCGACATCCAATGAAAATTACCCAGAAGCGTTTCCAGCACCCTTTTTGTTGTTTTGTACACATTCTCGCGTGATTTGGAAAAGCCGGGTGATTTGAAAAAGCTGCGTGATTTTTTGCCAGATAGTGTGATTTTTGTCCGGGAATTGCTGTGAATCAGACACATTTTATTTTTACTTTGCAGGCTAAAAAACAACCACAAGGCAAAGAAATGTATGTACTATAACACATCCACCACCTTTTTTACCCTCCACTCAGATAACCCTAGATTAAAAATTATCGGACCCAGGCCATGCTCACAACTGTCCCCAGGTCTCCGCACATGTCCCTGGGTTGTTCAGAACCAGGCCCCGGGGTTCTGGAGGCCTGTGGAGAACCAGGGCCCCAGGGTTATGGAGGCCTGTGGAGAACCAGGGGGATGCTGGGCCCGCTTGTGGGCCCGGTCCCTGGTTCTGGAGCCTGGTTCGGGACCCAGGCCATGCTCACAACTGTCCCCAGGTCCCCACACATGTCCCTGGGTGGTTTAGAACTGGGCCCCAGGGTGTTAAAGCTTTGAAAAAATTAAAAGTTTAAAGAAATTCGCTTTATGGTGCTGACTTTTGTCCCAGTGCTTCAATATGTCCAGGTGTCCATTCATTGAGGAGTTGAAGCAGCTAAGTTTGTGGTTTG
>NW_015152936.1:12970-24771 GCF_000732505.1 Cyprinodon variegatus | reverse complement strand
TTACTGGATTCATTTGGTTTTTGGCAGCAGGATCATGTTGAGGTAACAGTAGTTAGTGAAGCTGCACAGCAGAAGTTTCTCAGCCTGATGAATAGTGGACACATCATGTTTGAGGCTTTGCTGCCGTCTGTCAGAGGCCTCATCCTGTGGTTGGTTTCTGCAGAAAGAATCTCTGGTTTCTGATTGGCTGTAAATGTCTGCTGATGTATCCGCTCTTTATTTCTTAATTTGCATCACAGTGGATCATCTATTAGGTGGTAGTGAAGCAGGAAGAGCTGTGTGGTTTCCTTCAGCAGACAGTGAGCAGTAAAAAAACAAAGGCTTCAACACACTGCTGAAGCAACAGACCATCAGACTTTTAGTTGATGGCTTCTGACTTTCTGGTCTTTCCGTTTTTTTATCCAGGAAATTAAGAGTGTCATCTATTTTACAGGTTCTCAGTTGGACCCAAAATGTTAAAGTTATGTTTTTGTCCAACTCATCACATTCTGCTGCTTTTATTTGCTGCTTTATCCTCAAACATCCAGAGATTCGCCTGTTGGACTCTAGAGCTCACAGAATAAATCAGGTTGTCATGGTGATTTCCTGGGTGGGGTCATGTGACCTCTTGCCCTCAGACATCTGGTCCAGGAGGAACCCGGTTTACAGGGACTCCATGATGGAGAAGCTAATCACAGTCATTTTCTTTCATATCGGTGAGTTAGAAACTGGTTCTACTGAACATTTGAAATTTACAGCTTAGAGCTGCTCTAGAAAACAAAGAAAACTGGTTTCTAGATCTGCTCCAAGCTTCATGTTGATTATTTATGAATTTGTTCATTTCTGATCTAAATCTTGATGTAATGAATAACCAACGTTTAGACAGCTGTTGTTTTATGAAGCTTGACTCAGACGCTGTAGAGCTGGGGAGTCCAGAGGGCCTGGGGGCCGTTTGTGGCCCCTGAAAGAATGAAATGGTTCCTATTGTTCCTCCAGCAGATGGAGACATTTTTTCTATTTCTTTTAGAATCAGATTTTCAATGACAAATGTTTATCTTAAAATAAAAATGTTAGCTACATCACAAAGTATTTTCTTCTAACATCCATGTTTTTGTTTTGTTTTTTTCTTAAATTTTAAAATCAGAGTTTGTGGGGCCACAAACATCCAGAGACTTTTGCTCCCAAACAGACAGAATTCAACTTTTCTACGTCCAATGAGGGTTTTGTTCTTCATCTTGTTTCTGAGAAAAGACTAAAAACATTTTCTACACCAACGAATTAGAAAATAATTTGACCCCAAATGTTCCTCTCTTTGATTAAAGTAAACATTTAGTGCCTTTTCCAGACTGACAATAATTTATTTTATTAAAGTTTTATGTTTTTAATTTATTGCTCTAAAGCATGAAATTTAATATGATGAAAGTATGTAATGGTTTATTACAATAGAAAAACTTTTTCTTTCTACAGAAGATTAAATAACCGAATAAAAACATCTGAACATTGATGCTGCAGAGTTTGATGTTTAATTTCCTATAAACACAGAGGGAAATAAGTTTCCTCAAACTCTGAATAAAAGCTCTTCTAAAATCAGCAACTAAGGTGAGGAAATATATAAATACTGAATTATTGGAAAGTTCATTTATTCCAGTGAAACACTTTATAAAGACGACTTCACACACAGACTGATATTTTTAAGTCTTTATTTCCATTATTTATAATTTTTTTCTGCTGAATATTTTCTGAAGGTAATTTTAATCTGTTAAATTAGCCTCAGAATAAAGGTTTAGATTAATTCAATATTTGGACAGTTTGGTCTGACTGTATCTGTTGATGTTCTACAGCGATGATGAGATTATCTCCTGCTGAGGAACTGAAGAGGAACCTGACTGGAGTTGTTGGAGGAAACATCACTCTGCCTGATCCTCTGATGGAGGAAGGATATCTCCTAGATAAAATAACAATATTGCTAGAGTAGATGAGGGAAAACTTCAGATAGAAGACAAAAATAAATTAATAAATTTCACTGGAAAAAAACCCTATATTTTTTACAATCACAGACCTGCAGAAGATCGACTTTGGAGTTTATAGAATTGATGATAAAGAGAGAAATAATTATTTCTCTTATTCTCTCTCAGTGTACGGTGAGTAACATCTTCTGTTTATCATCATAATCTGGTTTAATTCCAATATATTTGATCTCAGAAGTCCACAAGTTTCTCTCTGATGAACCTTAAATGATTTTAATCCTCAGATGTTTTCTGGGCTCAGCATTGCTAATAAAGAGAAAGGAGCGTTTTTTTTTTTAACACTAACATTTAGAGACATTTGGCAAAGATTTTAAAATATTTTGCCACTCTGAAATTTTTTGGAATTCATCAAGTTGTTATGATTCTGCCATTTATGGACTTATTGAGGTTTCAGTCACACTTTGTTTTATGTCATTCTGTTTTGCTGGTGGTTGGTTTATTTTAGGGCTGCAACTAACGATTATTTTAAAAATCGATGCATTGGCCGATTATTTTTTCGATTAATCGATGAATCGGACAAAAAATATTTTTTATATTAACCTCTTTATTCCAAAATAAACATTTTAGACAGAACAATCAAGCACANTGCCCCAGTAAAGCTTTGTGCCTAGCAACGCCCCTGAGTCACACAGTGGTGTCTGCTGATGTTGCTTGTGAAACCATATTTTTCCTTGGCCTATTTTGTGAGATAAAATGTTTTGAGTGTGCCTTGTTGAATAGGAGCAATATTAGAGAAATCTTGTACCAGTCACTATGCTGCAATGTTTAAAAGGGGGACAGAAAGCACATGGCTCCCTACTCTAGACAAGGGTGAAGGGAAGGTATGAAGGGAGATAATAATGAGTTCACACAGCCTCCTTCATGCTGTGGACTGGGAGACCTGCTCTGAAGTTTATCTGGCTAAAATTGATGTCCTTGATGAATTGAAGAGTGTTTCTTGGAAATAACCAAATGTTCAAGTGTGAGAGAGATCTTTATGCAGGGGG
Organism: Cyprinodon variegatus; assembly: GCF_000732505.1. Classification (NCBI taxonomy): domain Eukaryota; kingdom Metazoa; phylum Chordata; class Actinopteri; order Cyprinodontiformes; family Cyprinodontidae; genus Cyprinodon; species Cyprinodon variegatus. The sequence goes on along the minus strand of NW_015152936.1, from coordinate 21,779 downwards.
TGGGTTTGCTCCCCTGGGAGGAATGTGTTTGTGTAATGTATAAAAGTACGTACTGAAATGCCTCAGTCAGAAAGAACTCCATCTCCCTCCGTCCAAAGGATGTTAAATACATTTGAACATTATTCTTGCAAGAAAATCCTTTCGCCTCAGCTTCCTAACTTCACATGCTCCTGTCCACATGTTGACATTTGTTACGTTGCAGAAAGATGCTAAGGGAACCTGATTTGAGGACAGTGAGACAGATCCATCCCTTCAGAGGAAAACTGTGGCGCCGCCATCGTCTGTTTATCACTTTATTACTGGATTCATTTGGTTTCTGGCAGCAGGATCATGTTGTGGTAACAGTAGTTAGTGAAGCTGCACAGCAGAAGTTTCTCAGCCTGATGAATAGTGGACACATCATGTTTGAGGCTTTGCTGCCGTCTGTCAGAGGCCTCATCCTGTGGTTGTGTAACACAGTAAAGAAGGGTATTAAGTATTTTAGATAAATGGGCCAATAGGTTTGGCTATGGGAGCATAGTGGGGTGTTTAAATGACACACAAAGGTGGTTGGATGGATTTAAAGAACAACTGGCTTTAGTGATATGAAATATAAAATTGTTCAAAACAGTTGTATGAAACACAAAATCATGAAAATAAAACACACACAAGAAAATACACAATAAAATAAAATAATAGCAATACTTGGCCAAGTTCTAATTCTCAGTTCTAAATATTTTGGGTGCACCCTCTTAATATGAATTCAAATTTGTAATAAACAATTCAGATTGATTAAATTCAGTTCCAATTCAGGTTTGACTCAACATCATTCACCTGAGGAGAATGTCCACCACAGCGATATGTTTTAATGTCCGAAATAAATCTTGTAAAAAAAATAAGGTCCTAAATCCCAGAATGAAACAATAAAAGTGAAAAAATGTCAGTCAATGGTCCCGTGCATAACCAACTGTGCGTGAAGATGTGAGTGAAACAGGCCTACCACACTGCAGGGTGCAGCAGGACTAAAAATGGAAAAGAATGAATCCAGTTCTTTCTCTAAGTCCAGGTGGGAAGGCTCGCCATCAATCACCGGAGGAATCCACCTCAGGAATAATCCAGCATAAAGAAAAAAACCTGACCTGTCAACAGACAGGACCAGCAGAATAACATAATTTTTATTAAGCTGTTCTAGCTTTAATCCCTGAATCATGCTTCTCTAGACATCATATCCAACATCAATGTGTTAAGTTACTCAAATTTGAAATAACCATTTCCCTTTTACCTCAATGCAGTATTTCACCACATTATCAATTCACTTATTCTTCTAATTATAAAATATTTTTCAAACACAATAATAAAACATTACATTTTAACCAACTCAGTAAAAATTTACATTTTAATTATTAACTACATCCAACTAAACGCTATTATTCAACAGTAATGTGATGAACAGAACAAAAACCTAAAGGAAATGCACAAAATATGCTTACCAATCTCACTGCAACCTGTTTGGGACAACAATATGATGGCTCTCAGTCCGGACAGGTGGGGCACTTCAACTGAATGGAGAACAAAATAAACCTCCAGAAACTAATAGCTAAGAGCTAACAAGGCTAGCAAGGTAGCTTTAATGCTCGGCAGAAAACTTTAGTTTTTAACTCACCTCAACTATTTCCAGCTTGAACTGTGGATGATAAACGGTAATTTTAACTGCAAACTGTTTGTTTTAAGTTTGTATCCGAACTATAACTGTCAGACTATCACACTGCACAGCTCAGCAGTCTCCTCCTCATGCCAGAACTGGTACTGCAGACGCGGGGAAGCAAGACAGGACCCGCGCGGCAGTGGTCCTCTGACTCTTAAAGAGACATCGCCATTTTATGTATGTTACAGTTGATTTTTGCAGAAAGAATCTCTGGTTTCTGATTGGCTGTAGAGGTCTGCTGATGTATCTGCTCTTTATTTCTTCATTTCGGTCACAGTGTATCATCTATTAGGTGGTAGTGAAGCAGGAAAGGCTGTGTGGTTTCCTTTAGCAGACAGTGAGCAGTAAAGGAAGAGCTTCAACACGCTGCTGAAGTAACAGAAAACTGTCAGAAACTCAGCATGGACCAAGCTCTGCAGCTGGTGGCATCACAGTTGGTGACCTTCACAGAAGAAGACCATCCTGCAGCTTGATGCATTTCCTGAAGTAGTCTTTCTGATGTTGGGATATGTTGCCAAAATGGAGCTAAAATCAGTTGGATGAACCATCTCAAACCGTCCCCCTTTCCTTTTCCACAAAGAGTACAAAAGGATTTCCTGAAATGTACTGTGGGAGGCGGTCACCTCGGGCACAGACTTTTCAGCAGATGGAAGTGCCCCCACGTCACTCATGGTTTAAAAACTCGGAACGCGAACTAGATCTTCCTCTTTTCCCGTGGGCTTTTCACTGCCCTAAAGGGGAAGCCTGTTTCAAGTGAAATACCAGAAGAAAGCTAACTGGAAGTAGCTTTCGTTTTTCCTGCGTCAGAAGTCACAGATCGCATTGTTCCATCGTGCATAGCGGCTGCGCCAACTGGGGAGACAGAAGCCTCTGGAGCTGACTGCTGAGCGGAGTGTGTTTTTTTTCCTTTTTTCGTAAGGATCGGCCGGAGGGACGCTTCCTGCCGATTGCTTCCACAAAATCAATCTTCCTTGACTTAAGAGCACATCAAGCCCCCCGGCCTACAATTATTCAACTAAGAAGACTAAATTGATTTCACCTCCGATTTTGAATAGGGTAAATAATCAACTATAACTCCAGTTCTAGTTAATAATTTATTCATTATCTGCAGGATATTATTTTGCACAACACTGACGTTGCTGTTAAACCTTCATCACGATAAGTTAAAAGATGAGTCTTTAACAGAGATTGAAATCAGTCCAAGTGTTGGTCGTCCTTCCAGGGATTGGAAGTGTTGGAGCTGCAGCAGAGAAAGCTCTGTCTCCTCGGCCCTGAAGACGAGTTCTAGGAAAATCTAGAAGCAGCAGGTTACCGGACCTCAGGGTTCTGCTGGTCTCAGAGCTCAGAGATGGAAGGAGATGCCTGACTGCTTCAACATTTAAAAACCAAAAGAAAATCCTAAAAACTATCATAAAATATACAGACAGCCAGTTCAGACTGATCACGGTAAACATCTAATATTCTGACCTGCTTGTCTGCAGCGTTCTAACATGAGAACCAGAAGCATCCAGAACTGTTCTTGTCAGCAGCTCAAAGACTGAAGGATTAACCAGGAGGAATTTAAACCTATAGCTGATGCTCCTGCATGTGTATCTGGGTTAGATATAGAGCACAGTGGCAGATCATAGAGATATATCAGTTAGAAAGCATTACCCAGAATAAAGCTGGGATGAAGGTTTGAGTCTATAAATAACAAGGTTTGAAAACTACAGAATGCTGCTGTGTCCTGATCATTAAAATCAGTTTATTGAGCAGAAATGAACAGATCAAAGTGCTTTAATGTTTCTTCTCACTGGTTCCTCTGCAGATGCCGCTCCGACTCCTGCAGTAGAAACACGGACTGTGAGCTCTGACAGCTGCTGGTTGATCTGTTCTGTGGACAAACCAACGTCTCTGATGTGGTACAAAGATGAGAAAATTCAGAACCAGAGCAGTTCTGCTGTCTTTTTACCCATCACTGTCTACAGACAGGACAGAGACTCATCATGTTTGTTCTGTTGACAGACTGGAATGTGATCACACTCCCCATCAAGTTAGCAGCTTTTCTGGCTCTGAATGCAGTGATCATCGGACAGAGGAATCCATCCAAAACAAAACGGAAGTTACGACTGCAAATACTGTTCTATGAATCCTGGATGACTGCCAGAGGCGGTGCTTAAAGCACGAATAATCACTCTTGCGCATGCAAGAATCTTATACGAACATAGTCATTTGTGACCCCTGGTGACACCGGTGAGCCTATATATTCACATGACAACAACAGCTCAGTCCCTTAATCTTCTCGCAAAAACATGAGGATTCTGAGGGACAGAGCACACTAGCGGTCATCCGGGATTCATAGAACCGTAGTTACAGTCGTAACTTTCGTTCTATTTCATCCCTACTGACTGCCAGAGGCAGTGCTTAAAGCACGAATGACGATTACAAACAGAGTCCTAAGAAATCACATAGAGAAAATTAACAACCCCAAACATGCCCACCTCACTGGGAATATGGTGAGTGCCGGGACAGGACACCCTCCATTGGGTGAAAGGCGGCCGAGTTAACCCCTGTAAACCCAAGTAAAGCCTGTAAAACCTTTGCTAGGCTACCAAGAGGCTGTTGAACAAATAGCCTCCAGAGTGACACAAGTCATAGCGGCCCATGACACACTGACGCCCCTGGTGGAATGGCACCATACACCAACAGGGGGTTGGCGGGCATGCTGAATGTACGCTTGTTCCACCACATCCACAATCAAATGTGCAGGGCACTGTTTAGTAAGGGCCTGCCCCTTGCTGGGCCCTGTGTAGCAAACAAATGGACTATCTGACTGCCGGAGAGAAGCTGTGAGTCCGACATATGCCTTCAGTGCCCGAACAGGGCAGAGAGGCCCATCAGGCCCATGCACATCAAGGTGAGCAAGCTGGAGAGGCAGTGTGGATTGCGGATGAAGCCACCTTAGGAAGAAATGCCAAATCAGGCCAGAGAGTAACAACCGAACCAGCTGGGTTTGAACGGCAGCAGGACTAGTGAACAGACAAGGCATGTAGTTTGCCCTCCCGCTTTGCCGAGGCCATGGCGAGGAGAAAAGCTGCCTTCTTTGACAAACACTCAAGGCTTGCCTCTTCCAAAGGTTCAAAAGGAGTAGAGTGCAGGGCAGCAAGGACAAGAGAGAGGTCCCACACAGGCACAACAATGCATGTGGCAGGGTGCAAACGTCGGGCAACTCTCAGAAACAAGGAAACATCCTTGTTATGACCCACCATCTCCCGACTCACCACTGAATCCCAGCAAGAGATGGCAGCAACATAATTTTTCTGAGTGGACAGAGAGCGACCTTGAGAAAGCAGTACTTGAAGGAAGGTTAAAATAACTGAAATAGGACATTGTACAGTGTCCTCATTCCTTTCCTGACACCAGCGGCTAAAAGCCTTCCACTTATGGGCGTACACCAGCCGTGTGGAAGGGGCCCTGGCATTAGTCATGTGCGTCCAATGTCCCGCCATACTCCGAGAAGGAAACGCCGGGCCCCGTAGTGGCCAAACCCAGAGTTGGTGGCGACTGGGATTGGGTTGCAGGATCTGACCATCCAGCTGTGACAGAAGGTCCTTCCTGTGGTGAAGAGGAATTGGAGAGCTGCAACAGAGTCTGTGCAGCAGTGGAAACCAAGTCCTCCTTGGCCAACGGGGGGCCACGAGAAGGAGATGATGCCCCTCCTGAGGACCCTCAGGAGTGTTGCGCCTATCAGGGGAAGCGAAGGGAATGCATAGATCAGTACTCTCGGCCAATCTTGCGACAGCGCATCCTGACCTAGGGGACTGGCACTGTCTGCCAGGGAGAACCTAAGCGAGCAATGTGTCATCTCTTGGGATGCAAATAGATCTACTGTATGGCTGCTCTTCCGAACCTCTCCCAAATACCCCCAACTACCTCTGGGCGGAGCCTCCACTTCCCCGGTGGTGGACGCCCCTGGGATAGTATGACAGCAGAAACATTCTGCTCCCCTGAATTGTGGGCCGCTCTCAGGCTGGCAAAATGTGGGGCTGCCCAGGTCAAAAGCTTCTGGGTCAGCCTCAGTGATGTCATCAACCGTGTTCCCCTCTGATGGTTGATGTGAAAAACCACTGACTTGTTGTCTGACCGCACCAGAACATGCCTTACCTAAAAGCCCCCTGGATCCCATAGGGGGTCAATGGGCAATATAGCACCCTTGGCCAGCAAGGTGTCTATCTCTTGGCTCAGAGCCTGAGCCTTTAGCTGGTCGTGAATCACCATCATCCTGACTCGACCAGGGAAAGGAGGGTGGCGGCGGAGCTATAGCGCGTAACCCCGGGTAAGTATACACACCACCCATGGATAGGGAACAAGTGCGGCCCAGCAAATTACCTGGTCTGGGTGAAAGTTTCCAACCTCCAGCCCAGTGATGTCATCTCTGATCTCAGAGCGCCCACTATTTAACCATCCTCCTCTGACTGAGAGCCAGAAGAGATATACAACCTGGCTTCTGAGAAGCCAGGTTGTATATCCTGAAGTGAGCCGGAGTCAAAATTATCCCGAAAATCTGTGCCAAATGCCACCAGAGAAATAGCATCGTCATCTAAAGCAGAGTCCGGAACCCACGCTCTGCCCTTGGTCAAATTCTCCAGTCATGCTAGCGCCACACTCGCCCCTAAGGGACTCAAGCAGCGCTTTCATGGCCTCCAGATCAGAAGCGAGCTGGGCCACTTGCCCAGATAAGCCCTCTGAAATCCTGGAGCTGCTCTTGCTCCTCTTCCATGGAGGCCCCATAGCCTCAGGAGCCACACGTTTCACAGGCTGGCTGGCCAACCAAATGAGCATTACTTAGGGACACTTGGACTGATTCCTATTTTACATCACTAAAACTATGCATATTGACATCAATTTTTGACTGTTGCAGTATATACACAATAATAATGGTAGAATCTGAGTTCTGACTTTCTAAATGTCTCATGTGTTTACACAAAAATTAAAAAGGCCTATAGTGGTTAAAATGCACACAACTCATAACATATATGCATATAACTTTTTGACCCTTGATGTCATGCCCAAAGTCAATAACAAACCAAATAAAGGGAAAAAAATATATGAATATGTGAATATTTATTCAATTAATATTTTAATCTATATCATTTAAATAATTTGTACTTTATAGCACCAGGAATAATAAAGGGCAAATTATTAATAGATTAAATTTGTGGCTATGCAGTACATTTTTTGAAAAGATATGAAATGAAAATTTGTATTAATGTGTGTGTGTTTTATGTGCATCGAATTGTAGTTTAAGGATCTTGTTTCATTTTGCAGAGATTCCACGTAAGGAGAGGAGGTTAAGACCAAAACAAAAGGAGCTGTGTGAGGCTGCGAAAGGTAGTGGATCACTCACCAGCTGGATGACAAAGAGCAGAAGAAGTCAAAAGTCATTGACATTTTTAAGACCATGGGCAACAGGAAGTTGCTTTTATAACTGCAAAAAAAAAAATGCCACTGTGATGTGTACAAACAACTGACAGACAGATATTGACAGAAACAGACAGCACTACAGACCCCCATATCTCAACAAGTAGTCTCTTCCAAACTATCAGCAGTGTAGCAGGTCAGTCACAGTGAGCCATTTTTAATGTTAGTTATCCTTTCATCTTGCATGAACACAAACCTTTTTCTTAATCAGCTACTATCAACTCCTGTGCTCTATTGTGTCTACAAATCAGATCAAAACAGCCCATCTCCAGCAACACAGCAGCAACAAGCCCCTCAACAGAAGCTGTTCGATCTACCCATGATGTGAAACTCAGACTGATTTCGCCTTGTACTGACCTCTAATAAACACTTGAGTATGTGTGATATGGTGTGTTGTGATTGGGTTGGTACAATTCAACCAGTTTTATAGCAAGGTATGTTTCTGTATCCTGTTTTAAATCTGTGCCCCATGTGCCCCATTTTAACTTTGAGTACCTGCCCCTCAAAAAGTCTCTGCATGTCTCTGAGTTTAAGGGCTGTTACATGGAAATGATGGTTATCATGTCACATCACCATTTTATATTTTCTGCATGCGCTGCAGCCCATTGTAAAATAATCTAATCTGATTATATAAATCCTATTGATGGATCAATAATCTGACCAATCACTTTATCTTCATACTGTAATATTAACTCAGGAGGGGCTGCAACACAGGATTATAAAAGAACCTGAAATATTGATACTTCAAAAAATACTGAAAATATTAACAACTGATTTATCTATAAAGGAATATTATTCATTATCACAAGCGGACTTGGTTATTTACAGATATTGGATTAGTGGCTTTTAATAAGCATGTTCAGAGGTATTTAAATGATCATTTGTATAAATGTTTTTTTTCAAAAAAATATAAACTAAAACATTTAGCTCTACAGTTTATTCTAATAAAACAAGGCTTTAACAGCAGGTAGTTTCTTGGTTCAAACACAACAAACTGTATTAAATCCTGCAGTGAACTGTTTGACCTGCAGGAGGCTCAGATCTGCTGCAGCAATCAGAACTATTAAGCTTGTTGACTGTAAAACTGATATTAATGAGGCTGATGTGTTTTTCATGTTTCAGGGTAGAAACGTCCAAGATTCATCAGAACCAGTGACTCCTCAACATGACTGATGTCAGAGATGATTTATCAGAAACTTCTTCATCCAGCTTCTGCTCTTGATGTTTGGTTCTCCCAGATTTCCTCCATTAATGAACAGCTGTCAAACTCCTGGGATCCTCTGACCTTCTGAGGTGAAGAAGCTCTAAAGAAACCGACTTTATTCAGAACTTCAAGTGTTCCTGGAGTTTTCCTTCAACATCCAGTTTCTGTGACTCTCTCCATGCTCCTAGGAGGAAGCTGTATAGATGGAGGCAGGTTACACCCTGGACAGGTTTCCATTCAGTTCCAGACCAGCAGGACAGGAAACCAGCATCACAGCTGAGGACAGTTTGGAGGAACCAACTAAACAATGATGTTATTTGAACTGTGATAAGAAGCTAAAACAGCCAAAGAGAAGCTGGACATGCAGAGGGAGAACTCAGAGCAGAAAGAGACCAGACTGGGATTTGAACCCAGGACCAACTTGCTGCAAGGCAGCAGTGGACAACTCTCTGTGCTTTAGT
>NW_015152936.1:9446-11485 GCF_000732505.1 Cyprinodon variegatus | reverse complement strand
AGAATAATGTTAGATGTTTTCTTAGTCTTCAAACTTGATCAGGACTATTGAGACAAATAAACTGCTGTGATGAGAAGCTGGATCTGATTTTCTGTAACTGGTTTATTTTACTATCAATGAAGAATTAAATTATGATTTGATTATTATTTTATTTTCTTCTGTTTTATTTCCTTTTATTTTTCTAACATCAGCAGTTTAACTTTAATGTCTTTACTTCTTAACCTCAGTAGACCTGTAGTTAATCTAGTTGTCCAGCAGATGGCGATCTCTGATCTTGTTTATCTTCATCATCCAACCTTTAACCCCAATAAAATTCCTTCTGCTTCATTTACTTTCATTTAGAAACAAGTTTTGTTGGAACAAACAAGCAGAAAGTCGGCAGAGAGAAGCTGATGAAATGGCCGCTTCAGCTGATATTTCCACCTCAGGTCAGAATCTTTTTATAAAACTTTCCCTCAAACTTTATCCTGCTTAGGTTATAATATGTTAAACTCTTATTTTAGTTGATAAATATGTCAAATTCAGAGACTTTGACTTTAAACAGAACATAGAGTCAAACAAAATGGCTCCATCTGCTTTTCTAGATTTCCTTATTTTAGGTTTTCAGTCATGGTAACAATGTTTTAGTCATTATTCTAATAGAAATCTTAATCTAGACATTCTGTTCTCTGATTGGCTAAATAAAGTAGATGTTTATAAACTGTGTGATAAAATAAAGCCTTCCCTCTCTTAACAGCACTGAGCGGCCCTGCTACAGAACTGAGGATTGTGTTGATAGGAGGAAGATACAGTAACCCTTCCAGCGGTAAAAGCTCAGCTGGAAACATCATCCTGGGTCACAATGTTTTTGACACCAGCAGAAGAACAGCTCAGAGTGAAGCGAGGCAGCAGGAAGTACTCGGCAGACGACTCACAGTGGTTGATACTCCAGGATGGTGGTGGATTTATCAAAGAGAAGAAACCCCAAAACTGGATCAGACAGAAATCCAGAATAGTGTCCATCTGTGTCCCCCAGGACCTCATGTCTTTCTTCTGGTCATTCCTGTTGGTTCATATTTCTTTAATCTTGACAAACTATCTCTAGAGGAACACCTGGAACTTTTCAAAGCAGATGTTTTCAGTCACACCATCGTGCTGTTCACTGCAGTCCATCCATGTAGTGATAAAACCATTGAATCAGAAATCAGAGGAAGTCCAGACCTGCAGTGGATCCTTCAACAATGTGGAAACAGAAAACATGTTCTCAACATCAGCAACAGAGAAGATAGAGATCAAGTCAAGATGCTTCTGGAGAAAACTGAGGCGATGATTGAACAGAACAGGGGCAGACACTGTTCTGTTGATGAATCTGATGGAAATGCTCTGAGAGAGAGACTGAAAGATTTGGTTAAAAAAGCCTCAAAAAGGTTTGATGAAGTTCAGAAACAAAGAAGAAACCTGAAGCTACAGATTGAAGGTAATTCTACTTTCTTTCTATCAGGATAAAGTGATAAATGTTTCTGCAGACATCTCTGGGAGCTGGACATACAAAACACATTATTTAATTAGAACTTTTGGAAAATGTTTTTTGTCGTTGGTAAAATAAAAAAAGGCACAGGAGACATTTTAAAACCATCTAAATCTAAGGATTCACATAGTTAATTATTTTATCACACAAACACCAATAAACTAACATCTGTTTTTTTTTATTTTACAAATGTTGTATTTTTTTCTCCACATTATCAACTCTACTCTAAACAGACCTGAGCTGCAAACATTAAAATGATAAATTATTGGTTTGTTTTTATGATTTAGGTGGAAAAGTTCCTCCAAACCATTTGAGAATTTTGATGATTGGTGGATCATATGCTGGAAAGAGCTCAGCAGGAAACATCATTCTAGGAAAAAATGCATTTGGTGTTAATGAAAGTGATGAAAGAAAGACGACAGGCAGTGAAATCAGCCACAGTGTGGTTGAAGGAAGGCGGCTCACAGTGGTGGATTCTCCTGGATGGTTCTACATCCACACCCTTCAGGACACCAGTGAGATGGACAAACTG
>NW_015152936.1:6556-8086 GCF_000732505.1 Cyprinodon variegatus | reverse complement strand
ACTGCATGGTGCTGTTTACCTGGGGAGAGAGGCTCAATGGCCTCCCTGTAGAGAACTACATCGTCAGAGAGGGCAAGGAGCTCAAGGAGCTTCTGGAGAAGTGTGGGAACAGATACCATGTTCTCAGCAGCTTAGATTTTGAGGATCCTGTTCAAGTCAAAGAGCTGTTCCAAAAAATTATCAACATGGTAAAACAGAACAAAGGATGCTTCACGACTGAAGGAAAAAGAAAGAATTTTCAGTTTCTACCTCGGAAAGGAAAACAACGCATCCTGACAGAAGAGGAGTGGAACAGACGGGAGCAGGAGCTGATGGAGAGAGTGATGAAAGCTTTAGCAAAGGAACCAGAGAAACCAACAGTGTCCTCTGTGGAGGTGGCAGGAAGCAAGGATGAAGGTTTGATTCCATACAGTAAGTTTAAAATAATGAATCATTGAGTTTCCACAAACTCTTGGCAACATCAATGTTTTTTGTTTGTTTTTTAGAATAACAGTTTTTTCTTCTGTTTCAGTGAGCGGAGATGATGCCTCAGAATATGGGAGCATTTCAGAGATTAGGAACCAACGAGGTCATAAAAAGGTTTCTGAATGGCTGGCTAACAGAGTGAGATGGTCTTTCAGCTCTGGGTATAGCAGCATGCGTTCCTCATTACGCTCTATGAAGAAACATGATTAGATCTCCAATAGATTAAAACCAAAAACCTCCAGCAGAGAAAATGATTGAAGCTTAAGGAGAACACAGGATGGAATATGAAAATATACCAGCTTGGTGCTACATGAGCCCCATGTTGGTCTAAACTCTCTAGATCACATGTTTAAAGTCCTGGTCCTGTAATGTTGTGGGTTCTTTTGGTGCCAGGAAATATGTTCATGTGTGTTTTCACACGTCCTTGTGTCTATATAAGGTGTGTCTGATGTGTTAATGTAAAGGCAGCTGTATATGTTGTGGGTTTATGTGTCTATATTAGATCTATATGTTGTGTCCATTCGCTTTGTGTTTATGTATTCTGTCTATGTGAAATATTATGTGTAAATCATGAGTTTTTCTCTTTGTCATCATGTTATGTTGCTTATCTATGTTGTGGAACCCGTCTTCTTCTTCTATTATCACATGATGTCTTTTATCCTCTTATAATATAAAGAACGTCCATCAAATTATAGATGAACACATGAGAGTACGCCGAGGCTACAATTGTTTTAGTGTCATCAGTTGTCATCACGTAAAATGTTGGTAACATTTGGATGGTGAATTGATGAAGATAGGACGCAGAGAGGACGCAGAGAGGACGCTGGCGTTGGCTGTTTGCCGCTTCTCTCCAAATCCGTCAAAATCTGTCCTTTTCTGCAAAATCCATCCTACTGTACCGTATTCTGGGAACTCAGTTACTACAGTAAGAGACAGATTATTTTGTAGTACACACCGAATTTGTGTGGTACCCTGGACTTACCTGTCACTACGCTGGACACTGCTTGCTAAGTGAATCGTCCTTTTCTCTGGGCTTCAAATCCCCCAATCCTGCTGCTTCCTTTT
>NW_015152936.1:0-3091 GCF_000732505.1 Cyprinodon variegatus | reverse complement strand
GGATTGTTTTAAGAAAGGACTAAAAACTTTCCTTTTTAGAAATTCCTACAATGCCTTTTAATGTATTGATTTTAATGACGGTCTTTTTACTCTGTTTTTAATGTTATGGTCTTTTAAACTTGTTTTGTAGCACTTTGAGATTTGAAATCAAATGTAAAGTGCATTATAAATAAAATTCATTATTATTATTATTAGATATTTAAAAAGGCTTTTCTTTTTCCAAGGTAATTATTCCTCTGATAAAACCCTGGATAGATCTGGAGGATTTAAGGAAAAAACTGTTTAACTTACTCTGTAAAAAAGTCAGTAAAATATACAAGAAAAATAGCAACAGTAAAAGACCGTAAAACAAAAAGCAGCCCTTTACTTTATGAAATATGTTCAATAAAGGTTTATCAAGTGACTGGAAAAAAAACTCTTAATATTACTCTTAAAAAAAAATCACAGTGATTAACTAGGAAATTTTATGAATATGGATACATTTTAAAAGACACTGCCATACAGATAAAAACTTTCAAAAAACCTTAATTTTTATGGTATTATTTGAATAAAACTACAGGTTATTATGTTCTGCACATTAATATTTACAGGAAATACTTTTTGGTTGTGAAGCAAACATGAACTTTAAGTTTTACAGAAGCAAAATGGTTAAAAAACTATAGTCCACTGTAAAATGCCAACAGTGCAATATTGTAAAAAAGTGGAAATATCAGCAGTAAAAGACAAAAAAAGAAATTATCAACCTTTGTAATAGAAAACATTTGATCTCCACTAATGAAAAGATAATAAAATATGCTTCGTGATTTATCATAGAAGAGTAATTTATCATAGTAGAGTATCATAGAAGAAAGAAGTAAATTCAAAGTTAAAAAATGTGTTCTTCAAACTGTAAACGTAGAAAACTATATTCAAAAGCTCCATATAAAATGATTGTGACTTTGTTTTGTCTACTTGCCTTTTATTTGTGATACAGAAATTTTGATATGCATTGCAAGCTCATGTGTAGAATGACCATCTACTAGAGAGCCCCCAACACCTTGTTTTGTTTTTTTTTGCATAAGTTATTAATTCTACATGATTAAAGATAATGTAAAAATATGCATGATTTAATCATAAATCTTTGTTATGCTATGGTTAAAAAAATAAAAAATAAAAATCCATTAAGTATGCATGCAAAAGATAAAAAAACACAATACCTGCTCTTGGAGGCCATCTAGTAGCCCAAAAATCTTATGCAGCCGCTAAGTTTGCTTCTGCCTTGGGCCAGCCCTGAATCTGCAGATTCCATTAAAAACAACCCAATTTTCACACAATTTTGACTTTGCAGGTTTTCCCCCTGCTCATTTATGTCTCTTTACCAGACCACCTTTGTGTCCACCTTAAATCTAGAGTTAGTGTCATGGTTGCTGATTTACAACTGAGCAGCTGTTTTACTATTTGAAATCACATTTCATGTCTTTAACTGTAACAGTTTATATTGCAGAGTGGTCAAAGAAAAAAATATTTTCCCTCCTCTCTTCAAAGCTGTTATCCACTTAATGTCCTTACTGAGCGTTTTCACCAATAGGGCGGCGCACTGCTCAGCTGTGCACAGACTGCAGATTGCCCATAGAAAGAGACAGCCGCCATCTTTTCTTCACCATGCTAACTGACTGCAGCTGCTGCACTGGTGCCACCACTGTTGTGCAGAAAAAGTATTTTAGTTGTCTGACGCTTTCCTCACCAAAGTTCCTTTCAAACTAAAAGAAAAATAGAGATTAAAGGCTTGGAAACTACAGGACCGGAGTGAAAGAGGAGATAGGTTTGCACATTTGGTGCAGTTTGTGGATAAGCAGNCCTCCATCAGATCCTTTTGCTCACCAGCTCTCAGACTAGTCACTAATGCCAGATTATTATGACCCACCGGTAAATTTAATCCTGCATTCCTGTTACTTGCCTGTCTGTCTGACCTGATTCTGGGTCCTGATTCTCTGAGTCTGCCTGAACACTATCAGACCTGTCATAGTGTGTTTTTTTTTTATCTCTGACCTGTTTTCTGTGCCCTGACGTCGCACTCAGATTCTCCCCTGGATTCTCTGAATCTTTACTCTGACTTTGGACCTTTTCTCATATTCCAAACCCTTGTTTATCCCCTTGATCATTCTGCCTGTTTCTGCTCTAACGGATCTGAGCTTGTATATTTCTCTAAACTAACCATTAACTCGATTCCACTAAACCAACCCGGACAGTTTCTGGAATTCTCTGAGGTTCACCAGTGAGATAAAACGCCATCTGGCATTTTCAAAAACTCTCAAAGGGTGTGTCCGAACATCCCCCCTAACCCCTCAATCACTATAGAGCAGGGACTATATATTGCACTTTATAGTTACCTCAGATAACTGACCATTCAGACAGATGATCACTACTTTTCGCTCCCCGTTAATCTCGTAACTTTGCCTCCCCGCATGGTGCCTGCACCATCTTTGTTCTTTCTCACCTCTCCTTTGACAATCATGTCACCTCTATCTGCAAAACTTCCTTCATTCACCTCCGTAATATTTCCAAACTCCGCCCCTCCCTATCCCTCCTTGCTGCAGAGAAGCTCGTCCACGCCTTTGTCTCCTCCAGGCTGGATTACTGCAATGCTCTCCTCATCGGGATCTCTGGCAGGAGCCTTCAGAAGCTCCAGTACGTACAGAACAGTGCTGCCAGGGTCCTGATGAGGATGAGGAAACACCAGCACATCACTCCCATCCTTCACACTTTACACTGGCTCCCTATTCACGCCAGTATAGAGTACAAGATTCTTCTGCACACCCATCACTGTATCCACAGCAAATATCGTAATACTTTGAGAGGAGAGCACTCGCAAAGCAATCTGGGATATCACTATTAATCAAGGTGCCTTGAGGAAAATTTCGAGTCCACAACTTTTTAATCCATTAGATGTTCGGACACTAATTTAAATGGTGCAACCACTACATAGTGCCCTATATGTGTCATGATTTGCCATAATAGCTCCTAATTGTCACCCATCTCAGCCATCTGCCGTTCTCCCTTATATTGGGCTCAGTTCCAGCTATCAAGGCCAGATCATTGTTTTGTGTTCGGT
>NW_015152935.1:4620-24808 GCF_000732505.1 Cyprinodon variegatus | reverse complement strand
ACGGCTCAGGGCTGGCTCAGGGGTCTTTAGACGGCTCAGAACTGGCTCAGGGGTCTCTAGACGGCTCAGAGCTGGTTCAGGGGTCTCTAGACAGCTCAGAGCGGGCTTACGGCATCACTCCAACCGGAAGCAGTGGCTCTGACCCGGAAGTCTTCTGAAAAATGTTTGACGGATCTATTACCTTGTTTAATGTTAGACAAACCATGAGACTCGACAGATTTACTGGGAAAAACTAGAATGAATTCGTTAAAAAAACTCTTCTAATGTACAGGTGATAGTTGATTCAGAAGGAAAAAAGGTCTCTTTCCATTCACAGGCTTTACCAGATAAAAGTGAGAGAACAAAGATTATTTTCTTTTCATCATTGGGGAAACTGGACGAATTTAGCTCAAAAAATAATTTGCACTGCCAAAGAAAACTTTTACATTCACTAGATTCCCCAGAAAATAGTGAGGGACGGAAATCAGGAAGTGACGGAACAGATTCTGACCTTAGAAGCGGAACTGAAACCGGAAGTGACGGGCGGAATTCCGGAAGTGACGAGACTGGCTCTGACCCTTGAGGCGGAGTTGACTCCGGAACCGGAAGTTGAGCTGGCGTCGTGTTTGCGTTTCTCACGTAGCCTGCTAATATCTGAAAAGTTTGTTCCTTTAACTCAGAACTGGTGTTTTACTCACGGAGGGTCGAGTCGTGTTCATGGATCTGAGTAGCTTGGTCCTCAAACATCCTCCGGAGGTGATCTGCTGGGTTTGGTTGTTGGCCGGAGTGTTCTGTCATGATGGGTCTCTGTGATTAAACCCACACGCAGAACACCACACGAAGCAGGGTAAAGGTTTAACAGTTTATTAAAGATGCAAAAACAGAATTAAACAAGCACTGGTTCTGGTACTGATCCGGGACTGGCTTCACAGAGTAATCTGCAGAGGAACCGTTTTGTTAGCCAGGTAGCTGTGATGTCGTGACAGAGTCTTGATTTTGATTTGTACCTGATGAGGTTCAGACAGTGGAGAGAGGGAACCGGTTGGGTCCAGAGATTGTGGATTCAGCAGAGATCTTAGCAGCAGCAGAGCTTAGCTTCAGGCTAGCGAGGTTCAGACCTTGAGTTGTTCTCCTAGTTCTCTCCTGAGAACTAACTGGGAGATACAGACTGAGGATCTTCAAGTTTGGCTTCTCTGGGCAGGCAGGCAGGTTTCCAAACATGAGCTCCTCCAGAGCTACAGTGTTCAGTCGGGTTTTCCTAGGAGCAGAGAAGACAGAGACTGGTTAGGATAAGGTTGCTCTCTTGAACAGACAGAGATTCTTAGTATAAGCTGAGACTCAGGTTCCGCTAACCAAAACTGGTCAACACTCCGGCGCTAAAGACAGGTCTGGCTGCTGCTTATGTAGGAGGTCTCCTGATGGGCTGATGATCCTCAGGTGTGCAGGAGGCTTCAGCTCAGGAGACCCATAGCGCTCTCTGCTGGAGACAGGTGGCAGATCTCCAGATCCCAACAGTACCCCAGATCCCAACAGAAAAAACATAACAACAGGAAGGGATCCTCGGGGGCCCACTGGAGGGCAAGCCTCTGGATCCCAACACATTTACTATCCCTCTTTGCTAATTTCATCTTGATGTAATGAACCTTTTATTATCTACGAGCTGGAAATGTCCCCAGATTGGATTTCAGAAATCTGGTCACCTTAAGTCACGCTTGGAGTCCACATAAATAACATCAGAGCAGCATGAACGCAAAATGTTTGATTGACAAAAAAGTAGCCAATCCACTTTAGATAGTAGCCACAGTGGATTAGCTAATGTTTTGTAGGCACCACCACGGCCAGAGTTTATAGATAATTATAGAGAGACAACGGAGAGTCAAAGGAAACCTGTGTCTGTATTGTGGTGAGCCTGGCCATTTATCGCCACATGCCCAGCTAAATCAAAAGCCGGGGTCCGTCAGAGGATGTGAGGAGTCTGACGGACAATCTAAGATCTGAGAAATCTCTTCACCTACTGTTACCTGCTACTTTGTTTTGTCCTGATCAGACTCTCACTTTATCAGCCTTCATAGACTCTGGTTGTGAGAGAAACCTCATTGACTCTAATCTGGTTCAGCAATTGAAGATTGAGACTGTCCCTCTGAAGAAGCCTCTCAGAGTTTCAGCTATCTAGGGAAGAAGCTGCATCAAGTCACTCATCAGACACGACGATTGGAGCTCCTAATCTCTGGAAATCACTGAGACCCTAACATTTTTTGTTTTTCCATCCTAATGTTCGTCTCTTGTGCTAGGATACGAGTGGTTGGAACTTCATAACCCCCACATCAACTGGGCTGAACGCCACATTGAGTCTTGGTCCGCTTCCTGTCACGTCTCATGTCTCCGTTCTGCGGCTCCTGCTATTCAGTCCCCTAGAGGTAGGGGGGAGGTGGACCCTCCTGACCTTTCTTCCGTCCCTTCCGAGTATCACGATCTGGCACCAGTCTTCAGCAAGGTCAGTGCGATGTCTCTTCCACCACATAAACCATACGACTGCGCCATTGATTTACTACCAGGAGCTCCCCTTCCCAGCAGTAGACTGTTTAACATCTCCAAACCTGAACGAGAAACCATGGAGAAATACATCATGAGTCTCTAGCTGCTGGAATCATCCGACCATCTTCATCCCCTCTCGGTGCTGGTTTTTTCTTTGTGGGAAAGAAGGACGGTTCTCTCGGACCCTGTATTGATTACAGGGGATTGAATCAAATAAAAAAAAAAAAATATCCCTTACCATTGCTAGCATCAGCTTTTGAACCTGTCCAAGGGGCAACAGTGTTCACTAAACTTGACTTAAGAAACGCATATCATTTTCTTAGGATAAGAGAAGGAGATGAATGGAAGACTGCATTTAAGACCCCTATAGGCCAATTTGAATATTTGGTCATGCCTTTTGGTCTAACTAACGCTCCTGCCTGTTTCCAAGCTCTCGTTAATGACGTTCTCAGAGACTTCCTCAATGTTTTTGTTTTTGTGTACATTGATGACATCCTGATCTACTCAAAAAACCTGTCTGATCATAAGAAACACGTTCGTCTGGTCCTTCAAAGACTGCTTGAGAATAAACTCTTCGTTAAGGCTGAAAAATGTGAATTTCACCAACCATCTGTCACTTTTCTTGGGTTTGTGCTCGAGGGCGGGTAGGTGAAGCCATCTGAAGACAAAATAAAAGCAGTTTTGGACTGGCCTACTCCCGAGAACCGTAAGCAGCTTCAAAGATTTCTGGGGTTTGCTAACTTCTATAGACGTTTCATCAGAAACTACAGCCAAACAGCTCTACCCCTCACAGCTCTAACTTCTGTTAAGAAGACGTTTAAATGGTCCCCAGAGGCTGAAGCAGCTTTTAACAAACTGAAGACTCTTTTTTCCAGCGCACCCATTTTGATCCAACCTGACCCCTCTAAACAATTCATTTTAGAGGTGGACGCATCAGATTCTGGAGTGGGAGCTGTGTTGTCTCAACAATCTGATTCCGATCAAAAGACTCTCCCCTGTGCATTTTTCTCACGCAGACTTTCTCCAGCAGAGCAGAATTACGATGTCGGTGACAGAGAGTTACTAGCCATCAAACTAGCCCTCGAAGAATGGAGACATTGGCTTGAGGGAGCTGAACACCCGCGGTCCTGGTTTGGACGGATCATAAGAACCTATCCTATATTCAGTCCGCTAAGAGATCCAATCCACGCCATTCTTGATGGTCTCTGTTTTTCTCCCAATTCAATTTAATTATCTCTTACAGACCCGGTTCCAAGAACAGCAAGCCTGACTCTCTCTCTCGCCTTTACTCTTCTGACCAACCTGAAACACCCGAGCCTGTCCTTCCTGCCACTTGCACGGTTGGAGCCGTTTCCTGGGGGATCACTGATCTCATCAACCTCGCTTTGGCCTCTGAACCTGACCCAGGTAACGGACCACCTAACAAAACTTACGTCCCATCTTCTGTCAGATCCCGTCTCATCCAGTGGATGCATGCAGCCAAGTTCCCTGCCCATCCTGGTGTGAGTAGAACCATCGCCCTCATCACACAACGCTTTTGGTGACCATCCCCTCATACGGACGTGAAGGAGTACGTGTTGGCCTGTCCCATCTGTGCCAGGAATAAACCTACCCACCAACCACTTTCCGGGCTGCTGCGTCCTCTGCCTATTCCGTCTCGTCCATGGTCCCACATCACTGTGGACTTCGTTACAGGTCTTCCAGTCTCCAGGGGTATGTCAACCATCTTAACCATTGTCGATCGATTTTCCAAGGCCTGTCATCTGGTTCCCCTCAGGAAGTTACCCACAGCTTTCCAAACCGCCCAGCTCCTGGTCAAACATGTCTTCCGCCTGCACGGCATCCCTTAGGAGATCCTTTCAGATCGTGGTCCCCAGTTCATCTCTCAGGTCTGGAAAGCTTTCTGTTCTGCCTTAAACTCAAAAATCTCTCTCACTTCTGGCTATCATCCTCAGACGAAAGGTCAAACAGAGAGGATGAATCAAGAGCTCGAATCCACTCACTGTTGCCTCACCTCCAATAATCTGACTGACTGGAGTCAGTTTCTGGCATGGGTAGAATATGCGCATAACACCCAAAGATCCGCTGCAACTGGTTTATCTCCTTTTCAGATATCCATCGGTTATCAACCACCACTCTTCCCTGCAGACAAGAGAGAGATATCAGTCAGGTCCGTCCATCACCACATCCGTCGCTGCCATAGGATTTTGAACGAAACCGTCACTGCTCTCAACTATTCCACCATCCAAAACAAAAGATACGCCGACAAGAGTCGTCGTCCCGCACCCGAGTATACCCCTGGACAAGAGGTATGGCTTTTGACCCGTGACATCCCGCTCAAATCAATGTCAAAAAAACTCTCCCCCAGATACATAGGTCCGTACAAGATTGCTCAGGTCATCAACCCATCTGCTGTCCGCCTGCACCTGCCTTCATCTCTCCGTGTTCACCCCACCTTCCACGTCTCCCAGATCAAGCCAGTACTCACCAGTCCACTTTGCCCTCCGTCCGACTCCCCTCCACCCGCCCGGGACATTGACGGCCATCCGGCATTCACTGTTTGCCGGATCTTGGACTCCCGTCGTCGAGGTTGCGGTTGGCAGTACCTCGTCGACTGGGAGGGCTACGATCCGGAGGACCGCACCTGGGATCCTGGCTCTTTTGTCCTGGATCTGTCCCTCATAGAGGACTATAGGAACTCCTTCCCGTCCACTTCCTCTGGACCGCCAGGAGGCGGTCGTTGAGGGGGGGTACTGTTGGGATCTGGAGATCTGCCACCTGTCTCCAGCAGAGAGCGCTATGGGTCTCCTGAGCTGGAGCCTCCCGCACACCTGAGGATCATCAGCCCATCAGGAGAACTCCTACTTAAGCAGTGACCAGACCTGTCTTCAGCGCCGGAGTGTTGACCAGTTTTGGTTAGCGGAACCTGAGCCTCAAACCTCTGCTCACAAGAAACCTGACTGAACTCAGTAGCTCTGGAGGAGCTCATGTTTGGAAACCTGCCTGTCTGCCCAAGGAAGCCAAACCTGAAGATCCTCAGCCTGAAAATTCCAGCTAGTTCTCAGGAGAGAACTAGAGGATCAATCCAAGGTCTGAATCTCGCTAGCCTGAAGCTAAGCTCTGTCGCTGCTGAACTCTCTGCTGGAACCCCAGTCTCTGGACCCAACCGGTTCCCTCTCTCCACTGCACAGTCTGAACCTCATTAGGTACAAACAAAGATCTAAACTCTGCCAAGTCATCGTTGCCATCTGGCTAACCAAACTATCCCTCTCTGCAGATTACTCTGTGAAACCAAGTCTCGGACCAGTACCAAAACCAGTATTAATTAACTCTGTGTTTGCATCTTTTAATAAACTGTTAAACTTTTACCCAGCTTTGTCTGGTGTTCTGCATGTGGGTTTTATCACAGAGACCCATCATGACAAATTTAGAAATTTGTCCAATATGTCATTGACAGCCAAAGTCTATGTTTTGAACCTTGTATTTCAAAAATCCTTAACACTCTAATTTTTATTATTTGTACTTTAATTCTTGTAGTTTTCTGTGTCCTGAGAGTCTGGCTGTCTCTGGGTTGGCTGGCACAACTATTTCTGAGTCTTTTTTAACCTCAAAAGACAAGAAGATATGTTGAATTTTATTATAGCATAGCATATTTTTTCTTGTAAACTTGGGGATATATTTTATTGCATGTTGCATATCCCAGTAAATCTGTTTCACCTTTAAATCTGCAGCGGACCCTAATTGTGTCTCTGCTCTGCTTAAAAAGAGATTTATGAACCTGTCTACCAATATAATGATGCCAGAGAAAATAATTTTCAGGATCTCTAGAAGCTCTGCAGCCTGATTCTATGTTCAATAAGAAAACAGATATATGTTAATTTTAATCTGTAACTCTGTAACTGTACTTGTCTTTTGAGAAGGCTAGCTTTATAAACTTATATAAATGTACACCCTGTTGCCATTTTTGCTGAAAAAGCTCAGTTTGTGTAACAAACTGATTTTTTGATGGCATTTTTAACCAAACAGTCTCCTAACTTTTACTGAAACATCTATCAAAGTGACAGCTGGTTAAAATTCACTGAGTGCTGCTGTGTCTTTCCTTCTCCACGTAACTACTCTGTATGCAGTGAATAGAGACCCCAAATAATATTATGTCCCAAAGCGACAGATCCGATGATGTTTTCAAGAGGGGGGACTCGAGAGCAACAGGAGAGGGAGAAAAAAAAACACGGACTAAAAATGCTCTGAACACAGTTAGCTGCACCCAACCCCAGTTACTGTTGATTAAAGTAAATCAGTGGAAAGGGCAAAACAAGGGGAAATATTGGTGTTCTTCAGAAAGTTACGCTAGTGTCTTCCATCTCATGTTTTCTAACAAGGTCTTTATTTTTTTCCTCTTCTTCTTTTGCTAATGTTCTCTATTTCTTCTCCTTTGCTCCAGAATAGACAGTTTTTGACTAGCCGTGCTTATCTGCAATAAAATTAAAGCAAAGTGTAACGTGCAAAGTGTAACTTCAAATTGTGAATTTATTGACTTATGAAATGTTTTCCTGATTGTGACCTGTTTCTACCCTGTGGATCCTGATTTTTGCCTTGCCCCTGTCTCTTATGTTTGTCTGATCTGTTTTGGATTGATTCCTGGATTCTACCAGCTTCCTGAACCTGGACCTGTCTTCTGACCCCGGCTTTGGATTTCCCCTTTGGACTCTGCCACTGCTTGCCGTTTTCTCCCAATTCTCAAGAATCAGTGAGCTATCAGTAGCATAACAGCTGAAATTAACCCCCATGCTATCTAATCCATTGCAGCCACAGCTGCCCCTGGGCACGCTGACAAATGCGAGAATGTTCTAAACAGGCACTACCTTATCCAACGTGAATACATCAGTTAATCAACCCATCAATACAGAAGGACACAATGACTAAGCTGAGATTGAAACAGGGCACCCTCCAGCTACAGGACAGACTACTGCTTCCTATGCATTAGTGATTTTGTCAGGGTGTGCATTTTAAGAGATAAGAGTACACAGGTTGGTATTTGGGAAGAAACTACTTATTTTAAAATCAATAGTAAACAGAGTTTTTTTTTTTATTCAACTGCATAGATAAACGCAGAGTCTTTAAGGAACTAACTCTGGCATAGATGAATTAGACTGAAAAAAATCCTGACTAAACACCATACTCTATACATTAAACACCAACAGAGGAAATTTAACACCCACTAGACACAAACTTTATGTTATTGGATGGACTCCTGCTGGCCCACATGATTAAAAAATATTCTGGGGCCAATGCAGATTATTTGTGACCCTAAAACTGAGATAAATTATCACCAAAACCTGTTTCACTAAATCTATCTTTTCTTGGCAAAGCAGAAACAAATAAGGGTTAATTTTTTTTTATTATTAATATCATTATGTCTACTGAGGAAAATGTAGTTTTCCTCCTTCTCTACCATATGTTTTTGTTATCAATGTTGTCTTTTTTATGCTCTTATTGTTCTTATTAAGTGTAACATGAGAATGTCTTGTTGTCCAGACATCACTTCTGAATGCCCCATGAAGAAAGAAGTATTTCACTAGGCAATACTGCATTTAAAATCATTTATTTTCATTTACATAATTACAAATTTCGGAGCAAAAAAACATGAGAAACCATTTAATAATTTTATTTCTGTGGAATCATAATATATCAACACAAAATGCTACCTAAAACTTAACAAAATGTTTAGTGAAGTTTATATCAAACTTTTGGAATATAAACTTGTGACATAGAGGATTTAAATTCATTCTAATCAAGGAAAGAAAATGTGAAGCAGACATTTTTAAAATCAAATAATATGGAAATAATTTGATTGGAATTTGACCAGTTAACCTAAAAAAATATTGTAATACAATTTCATCAAGTTAAGTAATTGATCTGTCTGTACAGTAAGAATGTAAAAATGATACAAGTAAAGTGTTTAGTTAAATCATTATAAAAAGAAGAGTAAAACATACATGTCATTCTTTTTTAATGTCCAGTTTTACCATAAAGAAAATAAGGTCAATGAAAATATAATGGAGTCAAATAGTAACATTTTATTTTCAAATGAAGGTCATTTAATTCACAACTACACCTTTTCTCCTTCACCTGCCTCTTCTTTATAGATACTTTTTCTGCTGAAGCTTCCTTTCCAGACTGACCTATTTCTCCAGCTGATCCTGTTTTACCTGCTAATATAACACCTGTCCTAAGTCCAAGATGTATTTGCTCCGCTGTCATCAGTAGTAGTAGGAGCCACCACTCAGAAAAGATTTAAGTAAGACCTCTTTAGTGTCGTTTAAAAATTTCTGGGCCCAGTTCTCCTGGACCACAGCTTTAGCTTTTTCTTTAATGTCATGTCGTGAAAGATGAGGAGTTTCTGCCTTAATGCGTTCCTGCTCTTTTTCTAAATCTGTGTTTAATTTCTTTAGCATCTCTTTGGTGTAGGGCTGACCACTGTTCCCCTCAATAATCCTGTCTACCGTGTTTAAAAGCTCTTTAACCTGGACCTCATTGCTTCTGTAGCCATCCTGAGGGATCTTCCAGTATTTATTATCAATGACGTTGCAGCGGCCGCCACATTTCTTTACAAGTTCATCTAAATCTTTACTCTTACTGACAAACTCCTCAATTGTTGTTCCTTCGGGCAGCTGGTCACCATGGGTAAAAAGCACTGTGGTGAACTTTAGAGCCTCTTCCGAGAAATATTCAGTCATTTTATTAATGATCTCCTTCTCTTGCTGTGTGTATTTACCCACTCTGAGTACAATTATAAAAACATGAGGACCAGGAGCACTCTCAATAAAACATTTTAAGATTTCATCCTTCATCTCTTTGTCACTTCTGACAGTGTCAAAAAAACCAGGAGTGTCAATGAGTTTAATGCTTTTCCCATTGACTGTTCCTGTTTCTGCTTGACAGTGTTGAGTTCCAGATACTGCAGAATGATTTGGGTTACACACATTCTCTCCAAACAAGGTGTTTGCAAAGCTGCTCTTTCCAGATCCAGTTTTTCCCAAAATCACGATTCTTCTTGTGAGGTCTGCAAGGCAACAATAGCTCGATTACTTATTTATGAAGGTATGAATGTACATAGACAGTATTTTTAGAAACCAAAGTTATTATACTTTTTTTTTTAATGATTCTGTTAATATTTAAAATTCTAAGTCTAAACAATTTTTTACATGCATTTGCTCACTGTTACACATAAATACATAGGTGCTGAAAGGTCATAGGAAAAAATAGGCTTTATGTAACAGGTTCTTTTTAAATCTATTAAATCATGCAATTAATGTGTTAAGGCAACTTCATTTTACTAAGAATGTTAAACTATGTTTTGGCATTTTTAATTTTCGCTTATTAGGTCCTATACCCCAGTGTTCCTCAAAAACTCTGTCTTGGAGCATTTTGAGACTGTTTTTGGAATTGATAGATGATTACTTAATAACATGCATTCATTTAAATTTATGTTGTTTAAGTTAATAACTGTATGTTCAATGACAGGAGATGGAAAAACTTTTTTAGAATCACCTCTGGCATTATGAGCTTTCACCTCACATGACTGGTTAGCTGTTTCTGCATTTGGCATATTCTTGAATGTTTCTATTACGCATGTAAACATGACTTGAAGAAATATCGCCATTACTAGCCATTACTGATCTGTGGTCAGTGCTAGCTTGCAGCTTTTACTTCCTGCTTATTATAACCATGCGTTATGTTGCAATGACGTAAATGGAAACAATGCAAATTCTCTTTTCCTAGTTTCGGGACTTTTAAAAGTTTCTTTAAAATTTCTAATTCAGTTGGAAACACTGCTATGAACAGTAAGAGAAAGACATTTTTGTGTTGCAGAGATTAATATGCTTTGGTCCGGAATGTGCATACACACCCAAAACCCAAACAAAAGATCTTATTATGATGCTGCCTGAAGCTGCTTAGAGTGAGTCATTCTCTTTAATGAAGCAAGTACTGTTATGACATGTAATGAAAGTCTACTCAGAGGGAAAGAAGGCATTAATTCAAAAGAAAGTTGACAACTTATGTAAAAAAAATTGTGGAAAGTTATCAAAACTTGGGTGTGACCCGAGTCATGTGCAACAGCACAAATTATAAAAAAAAAAAATTTGTTAGTGATTGCAGTGCTGCAAGTTAGTGATTTACAGTAAACTCCACATTAATGCTAACAAGAAAGAGGTTCAGCCGAGCAAACCAGTTCAGAACACAACAACATTCTGGTGTTAACCTGAAAAATATTTTTCTAATAGAACAGAAGGCCCGTATAAGCACTGAAATAAACATTTTAAATCTTTATTGTCATGAAATATCTGCTAAAAAAGACTGCATGAATTCCTCCAGGCAATTTTGTGTCTTTTTATATGGCCTTTACTAGTATAGTTTTCACTAAGTCAGAAGATTCCAAATCCCTTCACACTACATTCAGTCATTCAGCAATTAATTCACGGAGGCGAGGCTGCAACTGGAAAACAAAGGGACCTGTTGACTTGTCTGTCAGTACAATATTATCCATCATAGGTTACCTATGAATATAATAAATATAATAAAATATAATTCTATAGTTCATGTTTCGCCCTAATACAATTTAATAATTATATTATGTACAAAACAACTTTAGACTTTGCTTTAGAAGTAAAATAATTTAGCACTTCAATAATTTTTTAAGATCTATGCATCTTCTTCAAATGATACAGTGGTCTGAAATTCCTAAAGCTGGCTGATGTTTCATCAGATTCCATCTTCATATGTGGTGTTGGATAATTTCTTTATTGATCTCCAACATATATTTAGATTAAGCTGATTTTAAAAGAAGTTATTACTCATGACTGAAAATAATTTCTACTCCTTGTAAATCAAAACTCTGCAGACACCTCCAGCGGTGTTCTGTTTCTATATAATATCTGTATTTCTGGCAACAAATTATGAAAAAAAAATAAGTTTTTCTTACAGCTTTGAGAAATTATTAAAAGCAAATATTGTTTTGCCCTACTTTTTTTATAAACATCACAAATAAAGATTTTTTTTTTTTTTTACATAAGATACTATGTACAATTAACATATCCTGGCTTAAATCGAATGTTGCACTGACCTGGAGTTGGTGGGCTGTCAGTGACAATAAACACCAGAGGACCATCTGAAAGCTCTACTGTGTGCTCACGTCTTTCCAGTACTTCTTGTTGTGCTGCAAAAAATGCGCCACAAAAATTATTTAAATCAAGCAGGACCTCCACAGTACAAGAACCACTATAGGCAGGATTAAATAAAAGTGTGT
Source organism: Cyprinodon variegatus (assembly GCF_000732505.1). NCBI lineage: Eukaryota > Metazoa > Chordata > Actinopteri > Cyprinodontiformes > Cyprinodontidae > Cyprinodon > Cyprinodon variegatus. Next base: position 12,987 of record NW_015152935.1, on the reverse strand, counting down.
TCATTTATTTCACAGTTTGTATTGTGAGGTAAAATAAGAGACAATGTCAGAATTAAAAATTTGGTTAAACAATATATTAAAAAAATATCAAATATGTGCTCAGATTCTGTGTGGATCATTAATTAGATTCTCTCCAATGAAACATGTTTTGTGAACAGAATTTCAAAAATTAATGTAGTATAAATCTATATACTATCTCTCATCATGACATCTTTTGAGGTGATTCTTTAAATCTGCAATAAATCAAATTAAAAGAGGAATTTAGAACAGGTACCTTTTTGATCTTTAAAAGCTACACAGTAGGTGTTTTTCCCATCAACCACAGGTGTGAGTGGTCCACATTCTCCTCCTCTAGATTTGCGCCGAACTTGTAAATAATTTTCTATTTTCTTCTTTTTTTCATCTGAGAGAATGCTGTTACTCCTAATGAAAACACGATACTGGTAGTTGTCAGCCATCATCCACCCAGGTGTGCATCAGCTCTAAGAGTACAACTTCCAGTACTAATGTCTGAGCTATTTCTACCGTATGAAGCAGCTGTTAAAGGGCATCGTCTTCTTACATGGTGACGTTAGCATACAGAGCACTTTTAACATCAACTGGTTGGGCCAGTTTTGGGGCAGAGTTTCAGAATATTTTAAAGATGAAGAGTTATTCTATTCATAAGCACTCACATCAGACCTTGTAATATATTTAAGTCCTTGCATTTTTTTATGTCCTTTTTAATGAAATAAATAAGTTTATATAAAATGTTCAGTAGATACCGATTTATATTCTCACCTTAAAGGTAATAAACACTGGATTTCTTCAATATCTCCCTCAGTCTGCTTTGGAAATTGGCTAAATTAGCAGTTATTTTGCTCCATCCTGGTGGAACTGATGTTATCCTTTAAATAAAAGAGCAATAATGCAATAATGTGCTCCTTCTGAACAGCGGCCTTATCCATCCTTTTCTATTTTGGCTCTGTGATGACATGTGCACTATGTTGAAGCTTCGGCTAATCTGCTACTGAGATTTGGTTATGGAAACCCATCAGCAACGGCAGGGTGTCCTACAATGATGTGTAAATAGAAAAAGCAGATGATCTGTTCTTTGATAGTAGGAAACTTAACCATATGAATATATAATATCAATACAGCTTGTTTCTTAAAAATGTTTATTACAAAAGTGACTGAATGAATGAATATAAGAAGATATTTTAAAAGTTGCATGGGGCTGATTGTTCTATGAAAAGAAGTGTGGGCATTTTTTATTAGTTTGTTATTTTTGCTGAGCACCACAGTGCAACACAAACTGGTATTTTTTGATATATTCAATTGCTACTAAAAATGTATGTAAAAAATTTAAAGCAATATATAGTTTACATTTCACTTTTCAATAAGTTGACACTTTGTGATGGTGTATGGAATAAAATCCCTGTAGAATATATTAAAGGTATTGTGTTGAGAGTAAAAAGAGTGGAAGCAGTCAGTGGAGGTATGCAACAGATTAGTTTTCAACCTTAATTTAGATGAAGGTAAAGTGTCAATACAGTGAGTAAAATAAGTATTTGATCAACCTGTTATTTTGCAATGTCTCCCACTTAGAAATCATGAAGGGGTCTGAAATACTCATAACATTGTAAAAAAAAAAAATCCAGAAATCTATATGATTTTTAACTATCGAATGATACAACTGAAAATAAGTATTTGAACAACTTCTATCGGAAAGAATTATGACCTTTAAAGAACTGTAAGTCTGCCTTCAAAATTTCCAGCTCCAATCCATTTATTATCCTAAATTAGATGCACCTGTTTGAGGTCGTTAACGGCATAAGAACACCTGTCCAACCCATACAATCAGTAGGATGATGGTCTCCTTCGTCTTCTCCACATTCAGGATCAGGCTGTTATCTCTACAACAGCCCACCAGCTGCTCCACTTCCTCTTTTCGTTTGGCTGTTGTCTTTTTAAAGTTAAAAGAATTATAAACTTGGAAAAGATCCTGGATCTCCTGTGATCTGAGTGAGTGTTTTAGTTTAGGAGTATCCTGTGGTTGGCTGTCTGGAGGTGGTTGACCCTTACTGCAGATTGATGCTTGAATGCAAGAATTGCACTGTTCAATCCTAAAAGGTGACCAGCAGCACATGAAATGGTACAAGTCAATTACTGAAGACCAGTGTTTCCTACCAGATATGCTTGACAGAAATCCATGCACTAGGAAAGACGGAATGGAGGAACCCTGCTGCCTTCATCATCATTTATTCAAAACCCAGAAACTCATTTAGGGCTTTATTCACAAAATAAGTGCTATTATAACTGGATATTTCCCCAATGAGGAATAATTTCTTCCAAATTAGCCTTATTTTGACAGCCAAAAGGTGACCGCAGCGGCATGTTTCAGGGCTCACTATACTAATGCTAAATTGGCCAAGTTTTTCACTCGGTTAGTGACACCTGTATCAGATATAACTTAACAGCAAACCATGCAAGCATGTTTTGGTTGTCTCCCAACCTAGCCCCTTTCTTAATGTTAATTTTTGACATCAGGAAAGGTTTATGAGTGTTCCATTATCCTACATTTTCTGTCTGCAATTTTTGGAGTCTACTCTACACTGGATCGACCAGAAGCATTAAAACAAACCTTGGCATTGACCACTTTGCTGATGCACAAGCTGACCCTGCTAAACTGGAGGCTTTCCTATCCACTTTCACATGTTTGTTGGATTCAAGAGGTACTATACAGTCAAATAATAATTAAGTTAATCACTCTTATTCTATACATCCAATTAGGATGTAAATGTTTCCTTGTATAGTTAAATATTGATTTGATATTTAATTTTGTTTAATATTTGAAGATTTGAGCTTAAATCTGTTTTCTGGATTTTTATTGCCGTATAAGGAAGTTTTGGAGGTTTTCTGTGTATCTTTTAATGTCAAGCCCATTATATGAGATGATTAAAAAAAATTAAGTCGATGTGATGGGTTAAACTTTTCTTATACATAGAGCTAATTCTGTTATTAAGTGTATTGTGAGATTGTTTAGTTGTCCAGGCAATCTCAATGCCCTCCTGTTAGGTTTCTGTTTCTGTTATGTTTTTCTTTTGGTTCCGTAAAAAAAAAAAAAACCACTGGACTTGGTTTCCAAGGTTTGAAGACGTTTCGCTTCCCCTCCAGGAAGCTTTCTCAATTCAAATGTCTGGATCCGTTTTATTTTTATTTTTGCTGTGTTCTCTGGTCATTCTTAGTTACTGTTTCAGTCTTGGCTCTGTTATGTTTTTATTTTGAGTTTTCAGTTTTATTTTGCTCCATGTTCTATATTCTTTGTGGTTTAATTATTATTTCATTGTGTTTTTTCGTTATTTCCAGTCTTCTAGGTTTTTTATTTGCTCCCCTCTGCTGCCCTCTTGTGTTCTCCTTTTTCCCTCGCTCTTTTCCTCTCCTGCCCTGTGCTCACCTGTTCCCAATCTGCTCATGAGTCTTCTCTTTGTCTCAGTCTCCTTTAAATGCTCTCCCTCTTCAGTTCTCATTTGTTGGGACCTCGTCTGTCTTCCTTCAACTCCTCTCTCTGAGCCTTCCTCCTGGTTACAGTTCTTTCCCATATGACTCAATGATTTTTTGGGTAACGTTTTACTTTTGTTTTCTTGTTGTTGTTTTTTTAGATCTTTGACTTTTAGACTCCTGGTTTCTTGTTTTGTTTGGACTTTGTTTTCTTTTTGATTTTTGGATCTCCTGGTTTCCTGTTAATTTGGAATTTGGTTTACATTTTGGATTTTTGGATAATCTTCCTCTGTTTTCAGTTCTTTAAATTCATCATTAAATTTACTTACAATTCACCTCTTCCTTCCTGCCTCTGCTTTTGGGTCCTCAACCCATAACCAAATCCTGACACCTAAAGAAAGAGATATTTCATTGGAAATTATATCATTTTTTATTTCCATTTACATGATGACAGATTTAAGAAAATCAAAGATAAGAAGCCATTAAACTCGTCTTACTTCTCTGGAATGTTGCTTAATACTTAACAATTTATATCAACAGTTTATATCAAACTTTCGACAGGACGTAATTTAAATTCATCCTAATCCCTAAAAGAAAATATGTACAGCAGACATCCCTAAAATTTTAAAGGATTAGAATCATTTAATTAAAACAATATCAGTTAAACTAAAAACACATAGAAAAAATGTTGCCAAGTAGTTGACCTATCCATACAGTAACTGTGTAAAAAAGATATAAATACAATCTTTAGTCAGATCATTAGAACAAGAACAGTAGAACATGCGTTATATCCCTCACTCTTTCTAGTTTTACCATAAATAAAATCAAGTAAATGAGAATACATTCGAATCAAACAGCAGCATTTTATTTTCAATTGCCCTCCTTGCCCTCCTTACACATGCAACTTGAGCAGATGAATATAAATCAAGGTCCATTTATTCACAACTACACCTTTTTCCTCCAACTGCTTCTTCTACTGGACTTTTTCTGTTGAAGTCTTTCTTCCTCTCTGGACTGACCTATTTCTCCTGCTGATCTTGTTTGACATTCTGGACCTGCTAATATAACACCTTTCCAAATTCCCAGAGGTGCTTGGTCCTCTGTCACAAGTAGCAGTATGACCCCATACTTAAGCGCTCCTGCTCTTTATCTGTGTTTAATATCTCCAGCATCTTTGGGTGGGTTTTTTTGCAAGTTCATCTAAGCTTTACTTTTACTGACAAACTCCTCAATTGTTGTTCCATCAGGCAGCTGTTCACCATGAGTAAAAAGCACTGTGGTGAACTTTACAACATCTTCCGAGAAATATTTTGTAATCTTATGAATGATCTCCTTCTCTTGCTGTGTGTATCTCTTTTTCACTTCTAGCTGTGTCAAAAAAAAAACAGGAGTGTCAATGAGTTTTATGCTTTTCCCATTGACCGTTCTTGATGCTGCTTGACATTGTAGTGTTCCAGATACTGCAGAATGATGTGGCTGAAACACACTTTCTCCAAACAAGGTTTTGCCAAGGCTGGTTTTCCCGGATCCAGTTTTTCCCAAAATCACATTTCTTCTTATGAAGTCTGTAAGGTAACAATAGTTTGATTAATTATTTATGAAGGTATGAATGTATATAAACAGTATTTCTGGATTCCAAATATTTATCTCTTTGATGATTCTTTTAATATTTGAAAATGTCACTTTCAATTTAACCCATTAGAGTCTGTTTTTACACATGTCCTATATGCTCAGCTGTCTTGGAACAGTATATGTCTTTTTTGGGAATTATTTAAGATGGATAACCACTTAGATTAATGTCACTCCCCAGCACATTGTATTCCAGCAAAGTCTTCTAAAAAGTTTTAGTGGGCTTTACTCAAAGATACAAGCTCTTTAATCATGATTAAAAAGCAAGGCGTTCACCAAACAATTCTGACTACTTTGATTACATATCTATTTTCAGTCTCACATTTCTTAGTGAAAGTGGTATGTTTGTTTACATTTGCAGGCCTAACTTGACCTGATTTAGATCAAGGTTTCTGTTCAGTTGAAATTGCATCTTGGTACTGATGAAGTGCTTTTAAGAGTTTGAGTGTGTATTCAAAGCATGCTTAGCAAAACTTCTTAAAGCATACAATGGATCCCCTTAGCCTTTGTGAGGGAATTTCTGCCTCCATTTCAAAATTAGACATTGGGCATTTTCAAAATCTGCACTGACTGAGCTGCTCATAAACCTCAGTTATTTTTCGGTTGTATTAACAAAACACGGGTGCTGCATGAAGGACTTTTACAGTAGTATTTCTTCAGTTCTGGGTCTGTGATCCCTCTTGCCCTATTCATTTCTGTCCAATGGAAGTGATGTTCATCCCTTGTGTGGTTAAAATTATAATTTATAATGAGACTTGCTTACACTGCATATGTTGCATTTGGGTTCATTTTCATTCACATTGTAACAACTCGTTTTACTGCTTTGTCGATGACAGGCAGATCTTTTTACTTTTAAATTATGTACAGACTAATTACCTCCACCAAGGAGATTATGTTTGTGTGTATGTCCGTCGGGCTGTGTACTGTCATGATTCCGGCGCTGGTGGCTAGCTTGGTTACTCATTCCATTCACCTGTTTAACTCTGCCTAGTTTCTCATTACTGCTTATCTGATCTACCTGTTTCCAGCTCCTACCTATGCTGCTTGTTTTTCAGCGACAAGTGCCAGATAATTCCAGCCAAGTGCGAGAGTCTTCTAGCAATCCTTGAGTTTTTTGATTTCCTGATCTTGGTTAGTTTTTGTACCCAGACTTCTGAGTTTTGGATGCCCCTCTTCTGCTCTGTTGCCTGATCTGTTTTTGGACTGTTACCTGGATTTTGCTTGCAATCTACCTTGGACCTGTCTTCTGACTCTAGCTTGGATTATCCCCTTCATAACTGCATTTGTCTTATCTTCTGGTCTGGACCTCGGCTTCCCTGCGTGCTCTGGATTCTGCTTCTAGACCTTCCTGCTCATCAACGCCTATTGGCTGCTCTGCTGCTGGAACTCTTTTGGTGGCTCCCGTCATATGTTGTAGAAAAGTCTTCCGATTGATTCCCAATTCTTCCTCTGGACATGAACTGAACCCTTAACCAGTTTAGTGATTCACTTGCATGTTATCGTTCCCCGTCAGAGACAAGTGATCACTAACCTGAGTATCTGTTTCTGCAGAGAATCCAGCAAGCCGGTCCCAGCTGACTTCTCACTAATCCAGAGCTTTTTAATAAAGCAAAATTCCCTTAAACTAACCTGTTCTGTCTGCCTGAATTCTGGGTCTAATCGTCTGAGTCCTGACTCAGCAAACTGCAGAGTGAATAAAGGTGAGAGCAGAACAAACACCAGAGAATGCAGTCATATGCTGATTCTTATTTAGAAACTTATGAAAGGATTTTAAGGAAATTTTTACCAAAGGTGCACCTCATGCCAAGGAACAACTCAAAAAAATGTTCTAATGATCCAGATCATGTGCAAGTTTTAGTTATAGGTGTAAGTCACAATATGGGGGGGAAATGTGCTGCTTGGCTGAGGTCTGTGCTCTCCGAGTGCTTTTCTTGTTTAATCTGTGATTGCATCATTGACCGTGACTGAGTGGATGTGCTCTCTTTGTTCTCTGGCATGGGAGCTGGCTCGGAGCTCGTCTGCCTGGCTGTGTGTTTCCTGGATGGGGCAGCCTTTTACAGCTGCTTTTTGTATCTCTGCTTCTGTCTCCTTGAACCCCAGTCAGCGTCGGCAGATGGCCGCTCACACTGAGCCTGGTTCTGCTAGAGGTTTCTTCCTGTTAAAAGGGAGTTTTTGCTCTCCACTGTCGCTACAAGCATGCTTAGTGTGAGGGATTGTATTTGGTCAATGAGTCAATGCAATCAACTGGTTTTACTTAGATAGAAAACTTTGTATCAATTTGACTGTATGATTTGGGTGAACTGTAAAGTGCCTTGAGATGACATGTGTTGTGAATTTGGTGCTATATAAATAAACTGAATTTAATTGTGTTGACTTATTTTAAAACAAATGAAATATTTTATATTTCAGAGGTAATCTCCTGGTATTGTCAACTTAAGACCTTTTAACAACACACATACTTTTTGTTAGAGATGTTTGTACTTTTTTTTAAAGGAGGGAATTTGAGAAGTCAGGAATAATTAGTAAAGGTTGCTTACCATTAGGTATAACTGTGGAATAAGATTAATCATTGTCATTGTTCAGCTGAACAAAACTCATTTCCTCTGAAGTAGAGTTCTGCTGTAAAAAATGAAAGTATGTGATCAGATAAAATATAAATGCCTTTAGAAAAAATGTTAGCTGTAAATGTACAGTCATATGTCTGTATTGCTGTATATATATATGTATATATTTTACTATTTTTCAAGGCTGCACTTTTAAAAAGATTTAATTGTACAGAGAGCTGTTCCAAATGAAATTTCTTTTTGTTTTACACTTGGAAACAAAATGACAAATAAATCTGTCTAAGTCTAATAAGATCTGATATAGATCTTTTGGAAAAATTCAAAGGTATCTTCTGAAATAATCTGGGTTTGAAACTCTCCTGAAGTCATGAAAAACATTTCTCCCTATTGCTCTCCACGGCCCCAGAGGAACCAGACCGCCAGATCCATCAAGGATAAGTCAGAACCTTTCAGAACCAAACTACTGAAAAACAGACCTTTTGCAACACATTTCTCTTTAGTTTCAGAACGTATAGAGCCAGACTGGATGAGAGAAGGACTTCCCTGACAAAGAACCCCTGCTGTGCCCTGACTGCAGAGCTGCAAATGGATGAAACTCAAGCTTTTCAACTGGACATGGAAAAAGGTTGGCAGGTCTGGCATTATTAGGGACAGAACAAACAGTAGCTACGTTTACATGGACACAACCAGTGTT
>NW_015152935.1:0-2051 GCF_000732505.1 Cyprinodon variegatus | reverse complement strand
TTTTGGTTCTTGATTAAGGAAATAATTAAATAAAACATTATTTGGCCAAATAATATTTTATTGACCTCATGGATTTGCATTGTGAATTGGTCTGAAAACATTCCAATTTCTTTAAAATTAGTGAAAAACTAATTTGATCATATCCCAAATTCTTCCAGATAAACTTTGGTTTCAAAAACAAAATCCATCTAAAACTGTAATATGTTTTTCAACCATGTTCCCCTTCCTCTTTGTACATAGTTGTTTAGTTCAGTTTTGTTGAGTTTTACTAGTTGAGAGTGTTAAACTGAAATATGTTTGACTTGGAGCTGAATGATTTGTGTTTATAAAAATAATTCAGCTCTAGATTCTCTAGATTCTCCTTGTGTGTACATGGTTGAATGTCTCTGTTCCTCTCCATGTCAAAAATACTAGCAAAAGAAAAGTAAATCTTTTGTTGAAAGTGGCTAGTAAAATTTACTTCAGTTTGTTTGTTAAATCAACTAATAAGTAAAGTAAGTTTCATAAGTTGAAACTAAGGATATCTATGTGAAAATAGTTACCTAGCTTTTTAGAAGTAAATAGTGTTAAATTTTTCTTTTAAAGTTGTAAATCAAAGAACGCAGACAGATCAACTTGTATTCTGTACAGGTTAACTGGTCATATATTATATCTGTAATCATACCAACAAATACTCAAACAGCTTTTCTTATTATTTGAGAAATTATTGAAAGAAGATACTGTTTTACAATGCTGTTCTGTAAACAACATTAACAGACATATTATATTAGATCAAACATAATATACAATAAACCTATACAATGTTCTACTGACCTGTGTGGGACCTGTGGTTAAAGAGTCGCTAGGAGAGCTTGGAGTTGGTGGGCTCTCAGTGACAATAAAAACACCAAAAGACCATCTGAAAGCTCTACTGTGTGCTCACGTCTTCCCAAAACTTCTTATTGTAATGCAACAAAATGCATCATAATTATCTGGAATCGAGTAAAACCTTCACAGAACAACAACAACTATAGGCAAGGATAGATCAAAGTTTGTGTTCTCTTATTTCACAGTGTGCATTCTCACACTCACATTTAAAAATCATTTAAAAATCAAATATCAAAAGAACAAATATGTGCTCAGATCCCATGTGGATCATTAATCAGATTCCCTGCAATGAAACATGTGTTGTGAGGAAAACAGAATTTGGATAATAAATGTGGTATAAATCTACATATTATCTCTGTTTATAGGATATTTAAAATAAAAGCACCAATTGCACATTTAAAGGAGGAATTTAGAACAGGTACCTTTTTGATCTTTAAAAGATACACAGTAGGTGTTATCAGCCATAGCTGTCAGTGGTCCATATTCTACTCCTCTAGATTTGTGCCAAACTTGTAAATATTTTTCTATTTTCTTCTTTTTGTCATCTGAGAGAATGGTGTTACACTTAATAAAAACACGATGCTGGTAGTTGTCTGCCATCTTCCACCCAGGTGTGCATTAGCTCTTAGCGTAGAAATTCCAGTACTAAAGTCTGATATACGTCTACTTTGTGAAGCAGCTGTTAAAGGGCATCGTCTTCTTACCTGGTGACGTTAGCATACATAGCACTGAGCACAGAGCTTTGTTCATAAGCACTCACATAAAACCTTAGAAGATAACATATTCTAGTTGCATTTTTTTTTTCATTTATTTTTTATAAAAACAAAACTAACTTTATATAAAATGTTCAGCAGATACCTATTAATGTTCTCATTTTGAAGGTAATAAACACTGGATTGCTTTAATATCTCTGTTCAGCCCACCTTGGACAGAGCAATAATGTGCTCCTCCTGACTAGTGGATTTATCCTGTCACATTACAGGCACAAATAGACTCAGAGAGGGAGCGGTTGGCAAGGTTAGATGGAGGATATTCGAAGGTTCTCGGTCAGGCAGGCAGGGGTACATCCTCGTAATCAGGTGTCAGGCGGTCATAACCGGGGAGTCCACTGTAGCAGACGACGGATGAGGTTCAGGAAAGCAGATGAACTGTTCAAAGGGGAAGACAAGGCAGGTTAGAAGAGG